>NW_010298791.1:37599-71722 GCF_000700745.2 Antrostomus carolinensis | reverse complement strand
AAAGAGTGCCGTGATGATCTGGGGATGGACAATTTACCACAAGACACCACCAACCACTCACTTTCTCCACTTTCTCTCCACTGTTTGAGATCACAATTCTCCAGAAGTAGAAGACTCCTGCAATTAATGGCTGATATTCCGAGGTTAACAGATTAGGCTTTTATCCAACAATTTTAAAGTGAAGGCACATCACTATCAGTCTTTTAAATTTATTACTTTGATTGTGTCACATTCTGGACCTACTCCCTGTATAGGCTTCCGAATACGCAGGCTGACACAGCCATGTGTAGCATACGAAGCCCCCTCACAGGGCCATCCTCATCTGACTGCAATTGCTGCATAACATCATTTTGAAGCCATGGGGGCAGTCAAGCAAAGGATGAGATACTCAAGAGCCTTCAATCATTCTCCAGTTTGCCTCAAGTCCTGAGCATCCTCTCTGGTACCCACTGCCACACTATCTGTGCCTTAGCAAGGTGTCACTGGCAGAAATCAGTAAGCTGCTGTCCTGCAAAGATCTGCTATTCTTTTGCAGAAAACCTTATTATGCAAGTAGGTCTTGATCAAATGCAAAGACTGTGGATGAGTATTTTCTATGCTGCTCGCAGGTAGTATGCTTTCAGCATAAAAAAGTGAATTTTCAGGACTTTCTTAACAGCAGATCATGACTCATATCATAAAGTTTTCCAAAGCAGACTGTAAAAAAAAAAAAAAAAGTGATAACGCCCAGGCATGGCTTGCCCAGAGGCTAACAATAGTAATGGTTTCCTGCACAGCAGTCTAGAAGTGGTCCACGTGTTGTTTGGAGTCACAAGCATCGGCTTTGAGTAACTAATTAGCAAAAGATCCCGGTATGTTGTAGATCAGTTTATATGCTTATAGAAAACCCTCACAGGTAATACAGGTAGAAAGCAATAATAAGTGATTATTTATATTTTATTAACATCAGTTGTTATTTAATGAACTTCATTATCTTTCATAACTAAGACTCTTCCATATTAATTCTTGCAAAATAAATTTGCAAGCCTCATTTCCAATGAGATTTTATCCCCTTCCTTTACCCTCCCACACAACAGGTGCTTTGTGAATTGTGATTACCTTCTATCACAGTTATTTGTTTTAACTCATTTTGATCAATATCTTGTTGATGTGCGATTTGATACTTTTTTAAAAAAGTACATGCAGTGTTAGAAATTTACTTATATTCAGACATTGTTCAGTTGCTTCTTCTTGTTTTTCATGCTTCCCATTGCCCTTCCTCAAGACCCTCTCTAATTTAGGAGGGAAAGCGGGGGGGGAAAGGGAATATTTATTAATATAATCAGCTTCACTATTCTCTGCAAGCCCATGTTTAGTCTGAAAGAATGCATGAGAATTTAAATATGTCTCCTTCTCTTCCTTTTAGCAGTCCCCACCACTGAAAAAAAAAAAAGAACATTTTCCAGGGAAAAATCATCATTACCAATGAAAGTAGGACCCTAAGTTTGTCAACTGCACAAACTACTCTGATCTAAGTTATGCTGATCTAGGAAATCACAAAATACCTGAAGATCTTTGTTAGTGGAGCTACAAAAGTGGTCTGAGTTTGCATGTACAGCTACATTAGCTACAGCAATCATTTCTGGGATTTAAAATGGTTTTTTTAGTCAATATGTCTGCCAAGTCTATCGATCCAGAAACCTCTCAGATGTTAGAAAAAAAAGGATTTCAGTAGTGGGCAGCAATACTTAGTATTTTGTTGATAAATCTTCAATCCTTAAAAAAAAAAAAAAAAAAAAAAAAAAAAAAAAGAAAAAGCCACCACACATGAACACATCTTTTTTTCTGTGTGGACAGGTATGGCTTAACTTTGGCATAATCCTATTATATTACCTTCTTAAATAATAACCTAACAGAACTAAATACATAGTAAGCCTTTGCAAATTACCTTAGCACAATGCAGAATCTTAATCTCTTTGTGGCAAATGAGTGCATTTAGTTATGGAATGGCACGCTCATATATGTTAGGAACTAAAATCATGCCTTTCATTTTATTTCATAAAATATTTGAGGCCATGTTGCAATGCATTCCAAAGACACTAGTGTTGAAGGAAATGAAATCGAGCTTCAAAACAGAAAAAACTTTAGGGAATGCAGAGTTCAAATCCACTGCCATTTAATTTATTCATTAGAATCACTGATTTACCATACACATTCTCCAAACACACAAACTATTAAGAGGAGTTGAAACTTAAATATATCTTTGGGTTTATGACTAAAGCAGAAGGGTAAAAGAGGAATGACGTCCACATTTTGTCATTTTACTTTTTCTTGAGTGTATCTTCTTTTATTCACAATTACTCTGTTTAGCACAGTAATTCTTACTTAGGAAATAAACATGAAGGAAATATTAAGCCTCTTTAGAAATAAATAATTCATAGGCTTATAATCCACTTGTTCTGTTGATGCATGTACTCCTGAGTGCATTAGTGAAGGATATCAAATTATGATATGAACTAAATACCAAATAACTATTTAAACAAAGGGTTAAATGAAAACATTTGAACAAATCACAAAGCTTTTAGTTCAGTTTTTGTGCACAGTAGCTATTCAGAGAGAGTAATAATGCAATGCAAGGGAAAAAAAAAATCTTTGAAAATTATTCCTGTTTCTATTTGGCCTCACACAAGAAAATTTTAAAACCATCTTGCAAGCTTTATATGTCATTGGTGTTATTGCTTGTCAGGGCCTTCACACCAGACTACAGGTGTTTTATCATGAACTTGAATACAAATCTCATTTTGGTTACCTGGTTTTAGTAATTCTCATGTTTCTTAAAACCTTCCATCCAAAAAATGAGGTGAGCTACTCAGCTTTCATTTGGGGGGTGGGTGTGGATGGATTGTTTCTAAACAAATACATCTCTAGCCTTTGTGGTTGTGGCAAATAATTGAAAGACATGAGCAAGAGTACATCCCCACAACCTCGAAAACAAACAAAAAAAAAGTGGTTTTTTTCTGCTATTTAATTATATGGGTGAGTTTGACAGTACGAGGACACAGGGAAAGGAAATAGGAGGAATATGAGAGAATTTTCTGTGGGTAGAACACAGCTATAAAGCATAACACCTCAAGCCCCATGAAGTACAGCAAATGAGTATCTTACCCTCAGCCTGATGCTGCAGCCTGGAGATACAATAGGCAATGGCATCCTATATCAGCTGGGCCCCACTTCATGGTTAAGCAATACACCCTTTTTCATTCTTTTGCTTAAACTCTTTTCACTCTCCAGCAGAGAGCTCAGCTACAAGTCTCTAAAACAAAAGAGCAGGGATTATTATATTAAACCATTAAACCTCTGCAAACAGGCTTTTGCCTCTAAAGCTACACATGAGCTCATGTTGCACATATAACTCTACAACTTGAAATAGTTTCTTCTCCATCAACCAGTACATCATCTTTATTTACCAGGAATACAGGAGATGTTACATTAAAAAAAAAAAAAAAAAAAAAAGAGAGGGAAGGGTGGGGGTCAGGGGAGGGAGGTGGATCTCTTCGTATAAGGTCCTTCTTTTAGACAAACAGCATACTCCTTTTGCATTTAGGACAATTATGGAGCTTTTCCCAAGATAGTAAAAATAATTCAGCAATTACCTCTGTATCATGATTGGTGTTGCATAATTATTACTGAAAAGTAACTCTGCATCACCAAGGTGACAACATATAACAATATGGGTTTGTAGACTGTCAGGTGCCCAATGTGCAGTGTCAGTAGCTGCTTTCACAATCACAGAAATAAGAATAGCTGCCATCATTCACCGAAATCAAAGCTCACAGACACCTTAAATGCATGCCAGTTTAAGACTTAGGTCAGATGTTCCTGGACCCCAGCTTCCTCCTATATCCAGTGGTCAGCATGGACCTCCTGGCTGACAAGAAGTTTGAAATATTTTGTAAGACTGATGAAAAAAGCATCTGGGAGGGTTAAAACAGACTAGCAAGGAACTGCAAGGTGATGAATGGAGCCTGTCTCTGCAAGCCTCCCAAGTTATCTTCATCTTCATGCCCACTGGGAAATGACTCACAGGTGTTTTAGGAAGCAGCAGTTGCCTACTTTGTGACATTTCAGCTTTTGCCTTCAGGTTGAGAAGAGTTTACAGGATAAGATACACAGAGAGGAGACAGTCTGATGGAGATAGCAAACTGCATTTGCTACATCCAAGGTAGAGCTCGTAGAGCTTGTTGGGCAAGTGAGCAGAAAGGTTTATACATTTCAAACTCAAAAGGAGGCCTGTCCCATCCCACTGACAAAGGGCAGAGACTCTGAAAGGGGAAAAGCATTTAAAACAAATTAACACCATTGCAAATTTAGAGCTGCTGAAAGCAGCTTGACGTGGGCTGACATTTCTGGAGACCAACATCCTCCAGTTGCAGACAAAACAGGAGGAGGCATTGCCTGGCTCCCCCCTCCGCAGGTCCCAGGGCAGAGGTGGAGGGTGGGAATGTGCACGTGATGAAATTCTGCCCAGCGCTGAGTGGGGAATTCATCTTAAGTAGTCAAGTATCATATCACTTCAGCCTTGCTCCACACCAAGCCCTCAGCTCTTCCTCCTGTGGGTAAGAGGCACACAAGGAAATTGCACACCGATTGAGAATACTTATTTTCTCAGTGCAATTTGAATCAATGAATTTAAATGTAAATGTGATTGAAAGCAATGGATCAAGAAATCAACAACAACTTAAGCTGAACTTTAAGAGTTCTATGGGTTTCTAATAAATAACAGTCTGTCACCAGCAGGGTTATGGCAGCATTTATGTAAGCAATATTACACTTTTTGTTGGCATTTTCCTTTTCACAAGCATAAAACAAACAGACTCATAGCATATCTGTTAGAAGATAAGCCCAGCAGATAGGAATCTCTGAGGCTTTATCTCACCTTGCCCCAAACTAATTAATATGGTATTATCCTGTCTTCTAAGAATCAACAGTGATTTATAAAGTAAAAAAATTGTCATTATTCCTATCTGACAGATGGTGAAAACTGAGGTATGTGGAGGTATTGGGAAGAAAAAAAAACACAAACAAACAAAAACAAACAAAAACCATGAACCCAGCTTTTAAGACAGTACTGAACTATTGGTATCTGTACTCATAGTTCATCCTCTGAATCCATAAAGTATGCTAGTTACATGGTTTTGCAGTTTTACTGTAACCTTTGTCCTAGGAAGATTACTTATCTGCAAGTCAATAGCAACACAAATTTTTATGAAGCAGGAGACAAAATCTGAGCAAACTTCCCCCCCCCCCATTTTTTTAACGTACAACTTCTAACTCCAAAGTTGCATTAAGCCCAGAACCACACTAAACCCTCCTCGAGAAGCGTGCGAGCAAAGAAGAAAGAGCTGAATGAGCGGAAAAGGGGCGTTGCTTGGTTCAAAGAGTCACCGAATATATTTACAAAGGAGGCCGAGAGGTCAGAGCAGGCCCGAGCAGCCGTCCAGAATTACCTCTGCCAGAAACAGCGGCTGCATCGCTTTGCAATGCGCAAACCTTGTTCTATCAGTGAAACTATAGTAACTACATGACCACTGGGGATTAGTGTGACCCTGGGTCATAAAACTTGATCGTGGTAGATTAGCAAAAGATCAGGCCAGCACTGGAGAAGAGGACTTTTTTCTTTCTTTTAAAGAAAGAACATCACAAGCGAGATGGTAATTCTGCTTCAGATCAGAAGTAAAACGCACACATGACAAAACAAATGTGTGCTTACAAATATTTTGTCATATTAGATTAAATTATAGTGTACAGACTAAACAGAGAAATCTGAAATGCAGGGTCTTGTGTTTGGGATATCCTTGGAGCTTTTATACAAAGAAAGAGAGAAGTTTATAGTTTGGCATTGCACAGCACACAGTCATCTCATACCTGCCGCCTAACGCAAACACAGCTCGCTGTATGACAGCGATGTATCTGTCAGCGCAAGAACACACCAGTTTTACTATCAAAATCCTTCTCCTTGCCTACCGATTTGACTGTGCTGCCCTTCTGCTTGTGGTGGTGCTTGTCCTTTCCTGACAAACAACAGCCTACCCTCTCTTCCCTGAGGCTTGGGTTTGGGTCCACCTGCCCTCATTTCCACTGTGATTTCCTAATTCTTTCCTATTTTTGTATCATTTTACCTCTACCCATCCCTGCAGAGGTCCTGTCTAATAGATGAAGCAGCCTCCCACCTTCTACCTACCTCCGTCTCCTGCAAACACCACTCCTTTTTGTGACGCTTTCTTACACCAATCTCCTTATCAAAAACATTTCCACACCTTCCTATTTATTGTTACTCCGCACACCAGGTCAGTGTGAGTCAGAGGGAAGCCCGTGGGGCAGAGGCAGCCCCACACTGGTAGGGTCAGGCAGGGAGCCGGCCTGGCCAGGCAGCAAGCACCACGAACAAGGGGCACCAGAGCTCTGAGTTCAGCTGGGCATGCGGTGAAACAGCTCGTGAAGGCTGAAAGATAGCAGGGTTACCTCTGTCAGGCAGAAGAAACTGCAGGATATCACTCATGTATGATGTCAACTGGATGTGTGTGGGGGGGTATGCTAAAAATTATATGAAAGGTACTAGTCACTAGGCTAGTCCGATGGCTTCTCTGTAAGGTTCTGGCTCCAAAAAAAAAATCATGCTTGGCTTTTAGAAGAAACCCCGTGGATTTAAGAAAGGGATCACGCAAGTGCAGCATGCTTGCTGAGACAGGAGCACCTAGACTCATTAACCCAAGAGAGCCTTTTCAGTTCTGCGTGTCTTTGTTTTCCAGGAAGTAAAGGGTGAGGAGTAAAGGAGCTTGTTGGACTGGTATAATTTTCACAAGGTAGAAGGGAGGAGGAGAGAGCAAAGCAGTGCCTGAGCTTGAGGGCTTTTCTGGAGAAGGAAGTTTCAACCTTTTCTTCTCCTTTTTTGAAATATGTAACAAGCCCGGCTTTCTGTTCCCTCTTATCCTGCCAAACAGCGTGCACCATACTCCTGAATGATTCCTTTGCTCCAAGATATCTTCTCTTCCTAGGACTGATGAAGGTTGAAGAGGAGCAAGGGGGAGTTCAGTGAGGCCAGCATATCCAAGGAGATAAACTGGGCAGTCACCCAGGCTGGCAGAACTGGAGGGGCAGCATTTCTAGGATGTTTTTTGCAGAGCTGCTGACCAGTCAGCATGGCTTACTATGCAAATGTGGGGGGAATAGCAACAAAAATTGATCTTGCCAGAACCACAAAATAATTAGGACAATTCCTGCCCTGCAGAAAAGGTACCTAGGAGAATTTAATTGCATCAGCGGAGGGCTGAAAGCCTGCAGTAACTGTACTCAGAACAGCATCAGCAAGAAGAGCAAAGCTATACCAGCCATGGGTATCCAGAAGAGTTCCTCTTTTTTCTGCTTACAATACCCTCTTTCTTACCTCACCTCCATGCCCTCAGTATCTACTCCAGGAGAGAAGGTACTCTCCTTTCTCAGCTCCCAGTCAGCCCACTCTCACAGCTCCCAGTGTCCCCACTCTTCCTCACAGAAAAACACTCTCCAGTGCTGATGGTGCAGGGAAGGATGTTCATGAGCAGCCAAGAGGTCTCTGGAACAGCAGCACTAATGAGGTTCTCAATCATTTCCTAGAGCAGAAATAACCCAGAATGCATAGGTTTAACAGCTTGCCATGGGAGACCCTGGTGGAGCTTTGGCATCCCTTGTCAGCATCTAGCAAGGACATGTGACTGCAGTGTATACATCTTCCTTGCGAAAAAATTCCCATTGAGAAGTTACATCAAAAGTTTTTTCACACCACCTGCCATACATCTTTCTCCTTGCCCACCCTGGCAACACTTCCTTCAGTCCTCAGTGTCTTCTCTGGCCCCATGCTGATGCCACCCTTGCTCAACCAGGTGTGTTGATCGCAGCAGCCCACATGGGAGATAAGGCCCTGTGAGTCAGGGTGACAACAGCACCCAGTGCTGCTTCTGACACCTCTCAGCTCTCCCATCATGGCCTGAGAAGGTGCAGGCAGTTATGTTAGCACAGATTATTTCAATCCCCTACCTGCCAGCAGCACCCAGCACTGCCACCATTAATGGATCTGGGTCCTAAAATCCCAGGTGCTTTAAATCACTTCACTTCTGTTCATAGCAATGTAAATCCAAACTGTCATTAAATCTGCCACTGTCCTCCTTTGTCCTAAAGCTCCCCAGACAGTTTTGACTTCCACAGGGCAGACACCAAGCCTGGCTCCCATGCTGCACTCACCTCCCTGACACTGCTAGCGTAAAATACCTTCCCTGCCCAGGTTTTGCTTTCATTGTATCAGAGTCAGAACTGATCTCTGAAACAGTGCAAGAGTTAATGCACTGATATGAAGATTGCTTTTTGAAGGGCAAAGTATTTTTATTCTTTTAATGTCCATTAATTTCCTGAAGTGCTGCTTTTATAGAAGAGCCTTACTCCTCTATAAGAAGAAAAGAGAGATAAAAATTGACATTATCACATGTTTTCGATAAGAAAGATAGCTAAACTCTGAGCAGGAGACAAGGGGGAAAGGCTTTTCCAGCTGTGGGGCAATGCTCCACAGTTGGGTCTGCAGTGCGAGCTTCCTTGTACCACTCTACTGGGGTTTCCAGGCCATGATGGAGACACTTGGCACAGTCCAGCCCAAACCTCCTCTAGCAACCACTTCCACCTGCAGAGCTGTGCCTGCCCTGAGTGTCTGGAAAGAGCTTCTCTTCTTTTTCTTCTTCTAGCCTCTGCTGCCCACAGTCCCAGACCCTGAATGCCCATTTCTCATAGGGGATAATTAATCCAGCTGGGCTCCCACCTCAAGGGTGCCGTACCCATGCATGTACCTCTGCAGAAATGGCTAATATGCATTTGACTGCATAGTCTCTGGTGCCTGGTAACTTTAAAAAAAAAAAAAAAATTATCTTCCTGATGTCTGTGGTTGAGAAATGTTTGTGCCAAGTGCCTTTCCGCTGGTAGTTATAGCTACATATATATATATTTGACTTGCACTTGACTGAATACCATGTGAACTGGTGAGAGCAAAAGGACATTGATCTGCGCCTTGCTGCTTTGCTGCACACCAAAGGTGTATGCACAAGAGGTGGGTTCACCACAGAATATTCATGGCTTGCAGAAGCAGCTTGTAAACATCAAAAGAAACAGCAAAAAAAAAAATTGTGTTGCGAAACAATGACATATGTCATTAAAAGACAGTTTACTTTTCAGACATGTACAGTGTTCCACATTGTTCCCATGCTGTTCAAAGGAAATTATTAGTGTTATTAGCACAGCAGTCCTCTTTTACAAAAGCAACTCTAGCCAAGGTTAATGTTTAAGATGGAATTAAATATTAACTCAAAGGAAAGCACAGAAGTCACAATGGTTTCAGACCATACATCAGACATGCAAAGAAATATTTCTGGGAGAGGGGGAAGGGAAGGAGGGGGGGGAAGCAAGGAGGTTTGGTTCCCAAAGCTAAAAAGTCATAGTTTTTCTGCTTCATTGCCTTTAGGTTCCCCAAGAAGGAAGGACAGCACTGCCTCTCTGATTTTCACCCCAGGACAGGTAATTTTCCTCCTGCATTTGGTTTAGCAATGACTCCTTAACAATAGAAGGTGGATCACAGTGACTTAACCTGCTGAGGAGTGCTGCAATTTGATTCCCAGCCTGAGATTTGCAGGTAAGATAAAGTGCAAAGGTGACTAAACACCACAACAAGCAAGGTCTAGCCCCGTGGCTTTGCCTGGAAGGGAAAACGGATTGTTATTATTATTATAGCAGCAAATCTACCAAGTTCTATTCCTTTTCTCCTGTTCCAGCTCCAGTACCTGAAAAATCCTTGCAGCTGTCTGAAGGTGGTTTTATAGTGGCAAAATGACTTGTTATGTTAGTCCACAACATGCATTCTGCCCTGTTCTACAGTAATCCCTTATTCTCTTTCCCATCTTTGTATTCTCACTGCAAACTTACGAGCTGAGAACAAAGCCATGAATATTAACTAACTGCACCACTATAAATGCACTTTTTTTATATTACACGTTGTGCTGAACTTCCAGAATAATATGCTCATTAATATGAATGTTTGGTCTTAGACTTTTAATAGGGCTATATCTACACTATACTTTTCATCTTCAAAGCATTTTAAAGATATTAACTAATTAATCTGCTCAAACCCCTTTGGGGGAAGCAAATTATCATCATCACGTTGTTCTTACGCTTTTAAAGATAGAGAAACTGAGGCAGGGAAGTAACTTATTCAGTGCCTCAGAGGGAAGGAGTGTGAGAAAGCTGTCAGGACTTGCTGACTCCCTGTCCTAAAACCAAGCTACTACTGTAGCTCATCTGCACATCATCACTTGTCACTGTGGCGAGCGTGCCTTCCTTCCATGCTCACGTAATTTTACAGCAACTCTTCAGCACATGGTCTTTAATAAATTGCAAACACCAGATAAGCAGCTCTGTATTCACAACAGGGAGGGGTGGGGGAAGAAATAAAAGGCAAGGCCAAAATAGCTTCACGAGCAAGGTGACAAATCACTGAGGCCAACTCAGCCTCATGGGCCGCTCATTTCAGCCTGGAAAGAGACTTGCAAGTAACAGCCATTACATGAGCAGTGTGCGCTCTGGTGAGCAAGTGCATGAAAACTCTCCTTCTCTAGGGGAGCAAAGCAGTATGAAATGACATCTCAATTCTGAAAGTATTTATTCACAGGAATGGCTATAATTGCAGGCTGTCTCTGGAACTCAAAAGGATTACTAATGACTATAAACAGAAATCCTACACATTCCAGTTTGAAGGACAGAGGAAAAAACTTCCATGAGTTTTGGTTGCTCACTAAATGCATGCCTCTGTGAAGCCCAGAACTCTTGGAAGTCTGCTATGAAAGGCCTGTACCTCTTTCACCAGTGGGTCCACATTACACTTCTAAGTTTCTTTTATGCCTTGTCTTATAAGAGAAATTAGCAAAACTATAAGGAACAGTTTCTGCCCTACACTTCATAATTTGGAAGCCAGTACATGTTGTATCTCAAGGGATGAAAAACTGACTCAGGTTTTAAAAGCTAATCTTTTAGCAGGAGTCAAAGTCTAAATAAATAATTATTTTCATAGGGAACCACCACAGGGCTCTATGCAACCTGATCTAGTTGAAGATGTCCCTGCTCATTGTTAAAAGTCCTTTCCAACCCAAACTATTCCATGATTCTACACAGAGCCTGGAAAGATAAGTCTAAATGGACTCCAAGGAGCACCAGGATACTCTTATTACTCAGGCAGTTGTTACAAGCTGCAGGCTGGAGCAATAGGCACCAAAATCTAAGCACAACTTGATACCAAATATTGTAGCAGGATGTTCTTATGTTTTCTCCGAGCGCCTTCTTTGCACAAGAATGACTTTCCATTTTCTTTCCTTGCTGCAGCTTTGTCTAAGAATCATAGAATATATTAGCTTGGAAGGGACCTTCAAAGGTCATCTAGTCCAAGCCCCCTGCAGTGAGCAGGGACATCTTTACTGGAGCATGTTGCTCAGAGCCCCATCAAGCCTGATCTGGATTATCTCCAGGGTTGGGACTTCCACAGCTTTTCTGGGCAACCTGTTCCAATGATCTACCACCCTCATATTAAAGAGCTTTTTCCTAATATCCAACCTAAATCTACCCTTTTCTAGTTTTAAACCATTACCCCTCATCCTATTGCTACATGCCCTTGTGAACAGTTCTTCCCCACCTTTCTTATAGGCACCTTTCAGGTACTGGAAGAGAACCTTGGCAACCTAAAATGCTGATTTAGTCCCACCATTTGAACAGTTGAGGAATTACAATAATGCATTAGGACTGATTTTTCTTTTGCCAAGTAAATTGCCCAAACTCAACACAAGCACAGCAGAGTCCACCAGCGGAAACTGCAGAGTCTGGGACACCACGTTGCCTGGAAGCACCATTGCTCTGTCCACAGCAGTCACAATAACAATATTTAACAATTCAAATGATTTCTCAAAATCCAAACAGTGATTTACAACAATGAGGCAATATGTATGGCTTCAGGTGAAAAGGTCTCCAAGGCCATTCAGAATGCTGTGTATTTCTTTATCTTTTTTCCCTAGGCTTCGTTGCATCATGTTTTACAACTGCTCATCGGGTATTGACTAACTGGGGTTATTATGACAAGAATATATCGTTAGCATTTTAATCCATTGCTTCACTATATCTTTCTTAAATATTTTCTGCTTTCAACAAACTGATCCAGCTGCATTCAGATGATGTTATCTTGGACTTTTTGCTCATTTTGATAACATTGGGAGATAACTGCAACTCCTTCCCTGTGTCCATCCCTTCTTTCACCTCTGTCTGCATTGAGCAGCTTGTTCCACAGTTCCTTCCAGCCACTGCCCCCACACTGGCCTGTATCTGGCTTGGCTTATTCTCTCTATCAGGCCAAGGATCTCATGATATTACTTAGTTGCACAATATCTTGCTATAAACTCTTTTTACATAAGGTTGTTAATCATATACTCAGTCTCTTTTGTAGTGCTGCACACTTTATTTGAAACACTGCACTAAAAGACTTCTGGGATTACTATCAGAAGTTTTAGTGACATGTTTTCTTTTGGTTGATGGTTATTTTTTGCTCAAATGCCTTCACTCCTTTTCTACAGCTAGGCAGACAACTAGATCCACAGCTAGACTCATAGAGGTAGGAGCACGCAGGTCTTCAGACCAGTTCTGACAGCAGCACCTGCAAGACCCTACTGACCACTGCAACTGAGGTTGAAGACAGGCACGTGGGTGGGGCTATTTCTACATGTTCCCACTCACAAGGTAAGTGCAAGGCTGAGGCAGGAAACAGGTACTTCCCAGTAAAGACTTCTCAGTAGCTCTTTATAGAAAATACAAAGTTGCCCAGTTCAGAGAAGGCATTTCTGTCATTGAAGTTCACAGTGCTTATTTTAAAAACTTCCTCAGGTGCTTACGTTTCTGATAGTCATTACATATATGTTACAATAGACATTCTCGATATAGACCAATGTAACACTATAGCAGGCAGAGTCAGCTATCAAAATAGAAACATATGAAGATTTAAAAGCTGCAGGATGTAAAAGCTTCAACATCCCTGTACCTGAGATTCACATTTCTCACACGAAAAACCTTATGGCGAAAATCCCTTTTCAGTGTGATTAACTCTAAGCTCTGTTAATCAGAGTGGTGTGACACAAAAGCCAGCAACTACCCTTTTTAAACAACATCTCAAAAGTATCTCACTGGCATCGCGTTTGATACAATTTCCAGAGAACAGTGGGTCACCAGCACATTGACATGAGTGATGTCTGTGACACTATGGGTGGCACAGGCAAGCATATCACCCTCAACATATCTGGAAAATATCCCCCATTCCATGTGTTCATATCCAGAACTCCACGTGACTGCAAAGAAGCTAGAAAGAAATACTCTCCAGGAGAATTTGAGAACTGGTAAGAGCTTAAAGTGATCAGGGAGCTAACTACCAATTCACTGTGGGCATCTACAGTAGAGCTTGCACTGCTAGGGTCAGGACATCAAAACCCAGAAACTGCATCCTAAACACAGTATTGCGGACAACCACTGTTTTGTCATAGTTCAATTCTGCTATGGTTCCCTGACTGTTCACAACAAGTTGATGAGATTGAGGTTTTGATTTGATACAGCTTCCACTCTTCTGTCCCTGTATCAGACCACAAAATTGTTATCAGTAACAGACCCTGTGTGTTAATATTTTTTATTGGCAGTACTGATAACCTTCATTTCAGCTTTGATCTTAAACGCCATCCTCAATCATCTCTGTTGACTTGCTGAAGCCCAGAACGCGGTAAGGTAGGTGTTTTCCACATCCACTTGCCAGTACCCTCAATACTCAGTGCCAAAGGTGGCTGCTTTTCATTTTTGCCTCTCAGATAGTGTAGTTGCACACACTTTCTAGTGAGCTCAAAGATGCTCAGCTTTGCAAAGCACAACTTGGCTGGCTTTTCTGTGATGACTACATGACAATTCCCAGCACAGAGTTTGCAATTAGCCGTGTTACCTTTTTACCCCCCTCAGTTTCTATATAGCTCACATTTTTTCCTCATCATACAGCAATTACTGTGCGGGGCAAATGCTACAGCAGCCAAATTCTTTAATCTTTTTCCAGGTGCAGAGTACTTGGAAGAAATCTCAGATCTTCAAAAACATTTTGATAATATTTCAGCAGTTTCGCTGTAGGAATACCACAATATATGTCTGCTTAGACTAGATTTCTAGAGTTCCTTGTAGTCTCTATTATATGAATCACTTGTCTGTCTTATCCCTCCTACCACTAGGCTTATGAATTAACTAGTATTGGTGACTAGCAGGGACTTTGGCATTGTGAGTACTACTGTATTTTCATCTTGTAAAGCATTTCTTGACGCTTTCCCTGTGTTTTATATTGGCCTAGTGGAATGAGAATTATCCATTATGAAAATTTTAATATTTGCAGTGCTTGATTATATTTTCACATTCTTCCTTGTAATAGCGCCATGCCTTCACTGATAACGTACCCTCTACATAGCATACAGTTTCTTGTCTGCATGCAGCTGCCCTGTGCTGATGTTAGGCTGAGGTTTACAACCATTTCACATTATAATTCTAGAGATGAAGCACTGCCTTGTACAGGCTTTTTTTTTTCCCCCCCAATACAGCAGGATTTTCTTCTCCCCAGAACTTTCTTCTCATTTGTTCATCTTTTCCTGTTTTCTTCTACACATGCGTACCCGCACAAAACTTGGTTTATTTTTATGCTTTATCTTCTGCTTACACTGTGTTTGAGGAGAGCTACTTCACTATCTTGAAACATAGTTGTCATATTTGACAGTCTTATTTCTAAGCCTGTAGCAACCCTGTTCAAAATGGCATCATTTCTGTCCTCATTGCTAAGGTAGTTTGACTTTTCAGATTTGATGTTCACAGAAATCATCCATTTTATACCACTGGTATTAACCAAGTGCTTCTCAGCAATAGCTGATGAAAACTTTTTGCATGTGATACTTCGTGTGTTTTCTACATTTCAAAGATGTTTCTGGAGTGTTGCTAGAAGTTTACATAGGTTCCTTGAAGCTGCCAGTCCTGCTGCTTCTAGAGGCTCGGGCACCTATTGCTCACCATGAGTTCAATAGGATCTGTCCCTTTCTGTCTTTTCTGGTGTCCTTACAGCCATATCACAGCCTTCTTGTTTTGTACTGCTGGCATTTGGGTTCTTTGCTTATACGTATTATAAATATTCTTAGGTTTCTGATTTCACATACTCATAGAAGGCCACTTATTTCTAACACCAAGCTCAATATTTAACATTGAAAGTAAGCAAAAAGCCAAAGCCATTCAGCATCTATTACTTCCTCTCAATGAAGTTTTTGTCATCAGAAATTTCCTGAGACCAGTACTCTAAATTTCTCAACATTACCCTAGCAGTTCTCCAAACACAAAACTACATATCCTACTACTCTTCTCAGAATCAAATAATGGTAGGGGTTGGAAGGACCTCTGGAGATCAACCCCCCTCTCAAAGCAGGTTCACCTAGAGCAGGTTGCACAGGATTACGTTCAGGTAGGTTTTGAATATCCCCAGAGAAGGAGCCCCCCCAGCCTCTCTGGGCAGCCTATTTCAGTGTTCTGTCACCCTCAAAGTGAAGAAGTTTTTCCTCATCTTCAGATGGAACTTCCTGTGTTCTGGTTTGTGCCCCTTGCCCTGTCACTGGGCACCACTGAAAAGAGTCTGGCCCCATCCTCTTGACACCTGCCATTTAGATATTTATAAGCAATGCTAAGATCCCCTCTCAGTCTTCTCTTCTCCAGGCTAAACAGAGGTCTTCTGTTGGATAAATCACTTTAAATATTAAAAAATATTTATTATTCATTATAATTAATTTCATATTCATTATAGAATTTCAAAATTTCTGCTTTGACAAGTCTCTCAGTAGAGTCTTTTACTGTAACAACCATATAGGCATAACAAAGATAAGGAAAAGCAAAAGATACAACCCACAGTAGACAAATTCTAAATAGGTCCTTTAAGTGGTAGTACAAGGATGTGTCTTCTCTGCCTTGGGTAACTTGACGGTTTTATGTGTAAAGGCTATAGTCTTCCTGTGGAATGCTCATTTGGGTCCTGCATGCATAGGAACGTGTGTGAGGGGCAGCGGTCCATGTATGTCCTGAGCCTGGTCTGTAAAGACCAATAGCATCATCAAGGAGCCATTCTCACAACCACAGTTTGTATTTCATAGACTCATAGAATGGTTTGAGTTGGAAGGGACCTTAAAGATCATCTAGTTCCAAGCCCCCCTGCCATCAGCAGGGACACCTTTCACTAGACCAGGTTGCTCAAAGCCTCATCCAACCTAGCCTTAAACACTTCCAGGGAGGGGGCATCCACAACTTCCTTGGGCAACCTGTTCTAGTGTCTCACCACCCTCACAGTGAATAATTTCTTCCTAATGTCTCATCTAAACCTACCCTCTTTCAGCTTAAAGCCATTACCCCTTGTTCTATCACTCCCTACCCTTGTAAAAATCCCTCCCACCTTTCTTCTAGGCCCCCTTCAGGTACTGGAAGTCCTCTATAAGATCTCCCCTAATCCTTCTCTTTTCCAGGCTGAACAGCCCCAACTCTCTCAGCCAATTCTATATTCCTGTTTCAATTAATCTAATGGCAGATCTGTTTATCTGCCTTGAGTAGATAAGGAAGTGAAACTATTTGAGTAGAAAATGACCATAAACCACAAGAGAACATATTGTAAGAGTTATTGATAGCAACCCTGAAACTTTTAGAGTTACGAGAGTTGTGCAAGTACCAGGCCATGCATAAGTTCAGTGTTACTTCTACCTGTGCTAACAGAAGTAACAGACAAAAAGGAAGAGACAAACAAAGTTCAAAGTCTACGCTATCTGATAAGGCCTGTCAGGACCAAAACCAGGAGGTACTGCCAGAACTAAATTATTTCCTCAGGACAAATCATGCATTCAGATTCAAGCAACATGGGTTGAATACATAAAGCCCATTTGTATAACATAATAATGGATAGGCTCATATTTCACCAAAACAGTAAATATATACACTCTCTACAAACACAGGGCAAAACCACAGACATGGCAGACAACACAACATCCTCTCTGCTGAGACTTGAACAGTAAGACAAAGGAAAAAACAAAAGCTAAAAGCAACTGACTGATAGATATGCATATACTCTGAAAACTCTACACCTCTGAAAAAAAGAAGTCAAAGCTGTCTCCCCTCTTGCAAAAAGGGATTACACTTGCTCCAACATGAAACAACCTTCAAAGACTACTCAAGAATTTCTAAAATACCAAGGCATGAAAAAAAATTACATATAGCCCTCCCCAAACTAGAAAAAGAATATTTTTTCAGGTAAACGAGAGTTAGTCAAAATAAACAATTCAAGCAGAGACAGAGCATGTTGTATATGTGATAAGACAAATTTTAAGGGACTGCCACATTTAATATGCAAACAGGCTTCACTAATTGCACCAAATTCTCCTATCTTGATGGAGACAAAGGGGTGCTGTAACAGACACCCCAACATAAGGGCTTCATGAACAAACAGAGCTACATGCAGGAACTTGGAGTACTCATTTCAGAAAATACCTGATAAGGACAGAAACTCTCCCTGGTGAGCTGTCTCTGTTCAGGAGCATGGAGCAGTTACCAGGACAGTGCTACTACTCATATAGCCTGGCCAAACAGCTCTCAGCCATTCACCAAACCAGGCAAGAGGTCTCACTGCCAGACCAGCACCAACAATGCTCTCTGCTCCAGAATCTACTCCTATTTTAATAGTACAGAGAAGTTTCATTTCCAGTAAGCAATGGTGTGGGACAAGCAGAATTCATCCTGGTTTTTACCCTTTATCTCTCTGTAAGCAGCTGAGTTTAATGGTCCATACTTCCCTCTACTCTGCAGCAAGAGTTTAGGGAATTATTTTAGCTCACAAAAATGTATCCTTTTCCAGCGAGAGGTGATGAAGCTCTCCTTTTTAAAACATATAGGTACCGCTTTTTCCAGCTACATGCATATTGGAGAAAATGTACATCAGGGGAAAGGAGAAGTATTTACAGGTATTTGTTCAAGAAAACCCTGCAAATTCATGGTGTTCAAGGTTCCTTTTCATGAGCTTACTGCAAACATTCATAGCAATTTAGTTCCATCTTCAAGAAGGTTCACAAACATGAATAACACTGCAGGTTCTTGTGCAAACATAGATCCATTAATGAAGATATGCTAAAAGACTGGCACAACTATTTGCATTGAGAGCATTTGCAGAGCTAATGTAAAAGCTTCTTGTGGTTTGGGAATTCCCAAGGCAGGCATCAAAAAAAGAAAAAAAAGGAAAAAAAGAAAAAGAAAATAAAAACACCCCCCAAAAACAGCACACTGCAAGCAACCAATAGAGCTAAAGCAAATAACATATTCAAATCATGTACATGTACCCTCCAGACTCAGCTATGATCCCTCCAACCATTCACTGAGCAAGATGAAAAGTTGGTTAAAAAAAATAAATTAAAAAAAAAAATCAAAGAATGCTTGCATAATATTTGTAAACAGAAAAGATTTATCTGCCAAACGCATTTTTGCTGCAGTTAGTTTGCTGTTTGTAGCCAGATTCTTCATACTTCTGTCTACAAGAGCCTCTGCTTGTTCTTTTTCATTTAGGTCCACACTGGATTCAGGTTTCTTCCAGGTAAATGGAGACAAGGCTGGGCTAACAGCACAGGGTCAGTCGATACGGGATGGCACCACAGATATGGCCTTGATCACTTCACTCCGGTGTTTGTATATTCTGCTTTTATTGACTTTTCAAAAAATGTCACTGTAACACTATGCAATCAACAGCAAAAAGGATGAAGGACGGACAGCAGAGATTGTTGCTGCCTACCCAGACCTTGGCAGACCTCCTGTGACACCAGAAACCCTTCGTCCTCTGTGCTGGTGAGAAGGGACAGCCGCATGTGCTGCTGGCAGAGTGGCCTGTTTGCAAATGCTCACCCCCACACCCATCATGGTGGGACTGTTCCCCTTCTACACCACAGCTCCTCACTTGCTCTCCTCCCCCCACAGACTGGGGGCATGGGGTTGCTTTAAATTCAGGATGTTTCTGTGCAGTTCACTCACCACCACCACACAGCAAAGCCTGGCACAGGAGCAGGAGGAGGAGAAGAGGGCTGGGAAGGGTTTTCACTCAGGTCTACCACTGAAGCCAACATGTTGTGCAACCTCATTCT
This sequence comes from Antrostomus carolinensis, assembly GCF_000700745.2. Classification (NCBI taxonomy): domain Eukaryota; kingdom Metazoa; phylum Chordata; class Aves; order Caprimulgiformes; family Caprimulgidae; genus Antrostomus; species Antrostomus carolinensis. The sequence continues at coordinate 52,433 of NW_010298791.1, read as the reverse complement.
GCAAGGTTGAGGCAGCTCAAGGTTCTTGGAGAAATCATCTTTTGTTGCCAAGAAATGCTTCTAGTAAGGACAGAGAATTTCTCTTTCCTGGGAACAAGTGAAGCTCGCTAAAACTGTTGCTTGCTTAAGACTTGCTGTCCATTGTAGTTCCTCCAACAGAAGCACCCATTTCTACCAACCATTCAAAAGTTAAGTAAGGGCCAAAACAATCATGGAATAACTTGAAATCAGGGGTTTTTTTCCTTTAGATTTTTTATTTTTTTAAAAGGAAAAAAAAAATAAAAGAGTCAACTAACAACTCTGAGGTTTTTTATTTGCCTTTAGATTAAACCAAAAGCCGGTCTCTTTTTTATTTAACCTCAGGCTTTGGTGGACTGACATGCTTGAACAGACCTTAACACTGCCAGGGCTGCAGATGCTGAGATAACAGAAGTAGAAAGTTGTAGCCTGTTGCTAAGATCAGGCAGCTTCCAAGTCCTAACCACGACCACAACAGACATCCCGTTTGAAGAAGAAGCACATACAAAGGAGAGAACAGCTGAGTTTATGCTGGATTCCTTGCTGGCATTTCTAAATTCAAGAAAAAAGGAGAGTTGGGGAAGGATGGAGACAAAGGTGTTACAGGGAAAGGTCTGGGGAAGTGTTGTTTAATGTTGTTCCTTAGCTGGCAAAGAAACACAAGTTATACACCTACAGTGACTTGTGCTGTTAATTGTACATGCAGACAAAATGGCTTAAAAATACCAAGAATTAAAACAATGGTCAACAAGAACAATTTTCTCAAAATCCTTAGAGACAGTTGTGTCCCCCTCCCTAAGTCTAATAGTGAAAAATATTTGCAAATGCCAAGCACAATCCTAAACACAGACTCATAAAAATAAACACATGGGGTTGGGATGGGGCTGTGCATGCTGCAGGAGTTACCATCACTGGCTCCTGCTCTGGGAGCAAGACAGATACATAGAGAAAACGTCTATTCTTCAAAACTTCTGGTTTGTGCCTACACAGTCGACAAGGTCAGTCTGGAGGCAGTCAAACCTGATGACAAGGTTAACAACACTAAGAACTGTTGTTGAAACAGCACCAGCAGGAACTATTTTAGCAGAAAATGCAGGTTGGAGAGAAAAGGAGTTCAGCTGAAGGAGCCCCTCTCCCCATGGAAATAAAGAAACACACCCTTTGTGCTTGGGTGAACTGAACTCAAACATTCTTCTCCTACTCAAGTAAAACTGTGTAAATATTTAAGTCAGATGGGGCACCATTTTTCTTTTTTTAAACTCTCCAGCCCTTCCAGCCATGTGTGTACATGCACCCCCCACCCTGGGTTATACAGATAACAGGTACGACTCTCCTAGATAACTGCCAAAAAAAAGAAATTAGCACTGTTTACTGTTACCAGAGCTTGGGATTTCTCAGAGCTAAACAGATAACTGGCTTTCCTTCATCTTTTAACTGTACTGGATTTTACCAGATACAAAAATGTTTACATTTAAGGAGGGAGAACAAGCAAAACTCATTAGATAAATTTAAGTAGCAACATCTGTCCCCAGCCAGCACAGCCCATCCGGTTGGAAAGCATAGGGATGGGATGGGACCCCCACTGTACCAGAGCAGGGAGTTTGCTGAATCACACCCGTCGAGTTGTACACAAACTACAAATGACTCCAGTGTGCCGGGTCCCCGGGGCCCACAGCTGTGGCCGCTGCCCCCGGCTCACGCATGCCCGGCACCCTGCCAGGAGCAACCCCACGCACAACAGGCCTTGCCAGCGCCTGTGGATGATTCACTCATAAAGCCAAAAGCATCGCACAATTAAACAAGCAAGCCTATTTAACTCGTCATTAAAATGCATGCTTGTGAAACAGGACTGGGGCAGAAGGAGCACCAACCTGAAGGCTCAGCCAGTGATGCTGCACTGTCGTGATTACTTCTGTATGCCACCTTCCTGCCCTTACTTTTGGCTCACTGGAAGGTGCCCATGCTGCTCCTATCACTAGGTTATTAACAAGCTCACTAAGCCAGCCACAGCCCATCTGCATCGCAAAACCAAACAAGATCTGAAAAGGGCTAAGGGGAAAACTAAATTCTTCTACCACTATTAAAACATCAATCTTTATGCAGCTTTAGGCCAGAGCTACAATGGGAAAATAGCTTTAATTTTACTAGTCTGTATCTTGTAAGTAGTAAAATTTTGAATATATTTATTATTCCTTTTATCAAAGGACTAATCATATTCAGTCAGTTTTTAAAAATGCATATGTATACACTCATTGTTTAAAATATTACTTTATATAGACTGAAGTTTTAAAACTTAAGTATGCCAGCTGACATATTTAAAAAATTCTGTTTTCATGGTCTAAACATGACTTGCAGGATAACATATCTTTAATACGCTTTCTGGTGGTAGTTAGGCCCTGTCTGAGATCAAATCTGCCTTAGACAAAAAAGATTGCTCCAGGAACTCAGGGAACTTCTGTTCTACCACCAAAGCCGTTCATTACAGCAGAATAGGTGGGTTGCTGCATTTGGGTTTTGCTCTTTCTCTTGTAACAATGCTGTACTTATAAAGGTGGCTCAGCAGGTTCTTCTAATATTACAACTCATTCCTACTACCCACCCACTTTTTTAGCAAGCTTTTCATATGCTAAGTGACAGCAAATCAGATATAATCATCCAATCAGTGTATCCCACATCTTCCTATCCAACAGGCATTGTTGTAATATATCGTCCTTGTGAGGAGCAGTAATGCTTGGCTCAGTGGGCTGTGCTACCAGACTCTCCTTTTTGCTTTTATTTCTAAAACACCTTCCAGACAGACATCTCAATGCAAGATGGGTCTATGTGCATTTTTCATGCTTATTTCTCATGCTAATTTGCGGACAGGTCAGCAGCAGCTGCTCCTACAGACACAGGTCACTTCCCTCCCTCTGGCCCGCAGTCTCCACACTGTTCCTCATTACAGCAATAAAGGCATGTGTTTATGTCTCCAGGTAGCTGCTAAGCCTGCGTCTCTTAGTGAGGGCTCTGATTCACACAGGGAAAGGGCTTACCCTGCAACTTCTGCAGTAGTTCCCCAGGTTTCCCTCCCACACCTATACAGGAGATTTTCACCCTTCCTGCCAGGACAGCTTTGCGGCTCATGAAACAGCAGCTGATCTGCCACAGTTCACAGCCCAGCATACAACAACGAATCATTACTAGCAAAGGCATCACAGTCCTCACCCCAAGCTAAGCTGTCCGCATTTCTCCATTGAACTCCTCCAGCATGTGCTGTTTCTTCCAAGAGAGCGGTTACAAAGGGTTACTGCAGCTAAAACCTCCTGATTTGGAAGATCAGCTGCAAAACATCATACCTTTGGTTCTTTTGATTAAGGAGCCAAGATACAAATCTCTCTTGAATCAGGTCACCTGGACACTTAGACCTCTGAGGGCAGAACTCTGTATGTGCCCTGGAAGCGATACAGCAGCATATGAATTCTCAGTCTTTGCTGACCCCAGGCAGTTAGCCAAAACTGTTTCCATTAAGCGAAAAAAATTGATGACAGAGTCCGTTCTCTCATTGATGCAATAATGTTTCTGTTAAAAAAAAAAATCCAAGTCTTATTTTTTTTTTTTAGCAAAGACTTGAGATATAGTTACTTTGCCAAGCTTCAAGCCTTATGCAGCGAGTACTTGACACAAAAAACCTTTTCTCATTTTTCACTTCCTTTAGGGCCATTTAAACAGGCTTCAATAGCTATGCGTGGCTGGCATTTACTGTCTCTCTCTGGATCAGTTTCCCTGAGCAAAACCCCACAGTGTTACCCCTTGGTAACACCCAAGCCCTCCTTAGTTGTTTCTACCTATATTTTAAATGAAAGGTGGCTGTTACTCATCTGGCTAGAAGCCAGCCTACAAAAACAAGCCACTTTTCATGCTGCTTTCCCTTTGTGGTCCCCAAGGTCAGTCTCCCCACTCACTCTGTCCTGGCTGTAAGGAAGCACAGTGTTTTCTAGCAGTGCTCTAGTATAGTCACTCCTGAGTTGCCACAAATCTCAAAGTGAGTCCCACAGGACCATAAGGTTAAAATGTACAAATACCAGTAACACAGATGGATCTACCCTGCTCACTCCTTTCAAGCTTTGAAGAGTCCAGACACCAAGCAGGAAAGCAAGTTTGTCATTTCCCATTTCCCTATGCCATGGGAAAGGGCTGTGGCCAGATGGGATCATCCTCCTCTCTTGGTTTTCAAAAGGCAAACCAAGATCAAGAAAGTCATGGGAAAAGAGAAGCTCAGGTTTTTACTGTTGAAACCCAGTGGTAAACTTTGCTGGACACCACACAGGGCTGAGCTCTCATCAAAATACCCTGATAGTCTGGTTATGGACATCTAGGGCTGGATGCCCTGGAGATCCTGCCATCCAAATACCTGGTTCAGCATCAGGTATGGCTATAGGTACCATTGTACAAGATTTTCTTGACTTTCTAGGTAGACTTTTCCCTTCAGGTTACTCTTGCTCAACTACCCTCTCCTTATAATTGACTTATGTAACCTAACTATTTTTTTCCCCTTTGTGGGAAAAGGCAGTATTTCTATTTCAAAAAAAGAAATCAAACACCGCTAATTAACAAATCCATTCTGAAAAAGAGCAAAACCTAAACAGAAATGGAAATTCCCAGCCAATCAAAATTTCAAAACATAGTGAATAATATCAAAGACAAAATTTAAGTAATTTTAAACCTTCAAAGGCTGACTGTAATATTATGGAAATGGTTTTCAATCACCCCTTCTAAATATGGTTTATTTGAAATTAACACCTTTTTGCAAAGGGCTGGATGAATCAGCATTTTCCATTGGAAAAATCTTCCACCCAAAGATTTCCAGCTCGTTCTACAGCTTTCACCGAGCTCGACTTTCTTGCCTTTCCTGTACCATGTTTATTTTAGCATCATTACATCATATTTTGTCTCATTCTTGCAGTTGTCTTTTTTGTTTCTTCCCAGCTTGACAGGGCCAATATTTAAATAAGGTTCAATCAATATAAAAGTGAAGGTTTATTAGAAGAAGTAGACAGTGAGGTACAGGGATCAACACATTCCCAGTTACATGGTCATAAATCCCATAAAAGAGGAATGGCTACAACTGTCCTACTTAAATAATTCGCCTTCTGACACTGAATGAACATGCAGTTTGATAGTTTTACTCAAAACTCCTTCCTCTAAATTAATTTTATATATTGGTCACAGAAATTGCATAGTACTTTTTATTTATATTGCAATGAAAACCAGCTAGAATATTGTTTGATACCGTATGGCTGTTGTACATATTAAAATGTAGGTAGATTGAAGCACTATGCTATGCTAGAGGAAGGAGAAGGGGAAAAGTAAAACAGGAAGGGATGAAAGAAGAGCATTGGCAATCTAGAAAAAGAAGCAGGTCTTGCATATGATCGGCCAGTACCTTCTTCATGTAATTATGGATGTTCTTATTCATCTGCTTGCGTACAAATGAGCTTCTGTTTCTTTCTAGGATCCTGCTAAGACCTTGAGGTGTGTTGATTCCTTGTGGCAATAAGATCCCCAGTTTCATTTCGTGTTGTAACTTGAAAGCAAGGGTAGTCAGCCCTGAGCAAGCTAAGGTCAACGTCAGCAGTGCTAAGTGCTATTAAGTTAGAAGTATCTGGCACAAGCAAGGGAGAATGACAACCCTGGAGACCACTTTCTTCAAACCTACTGCCATCAGGTAGGAAAGAGAATTTCAGTGGCAGGCAGAATATAGTAATTGCCTCTATAATAATCACACTGCAAGATTTTGGGCACAATACGTAAAATAAGAAAAGGGTGATGTGATCTCTGTCTTTCAGAAATTCCAGTCTAAATCTGTGATTTCACAAGCTGCTGCATGATGGCAGCGCCTCATGCTTTACAGAGTCGCACTAAAACCAGCAGTTTTCATAAGCCACCCAAGACTCACCCAGGGCAGTACAAACTGGCAGCATGGTGGCCTTGGGCCAGAGGATGCATTTCTAGTAAAATCCTGCAGCCATCCATGTTGTGTTCAATACACTCCAATACCCATATTAACAGCCTGAAGAAATACATACATATAAAATAACTGCAGGTAACATTTGAAAGTCACAAAAACATGGTAAGCAGTAACAAAGACTGATCAGTCTTCTGGCCTGTTCTCTAGCAGCTTCCACAGTAAATTCCTCTGAATATCATGATGCTAAAGAAGTCTTACATTTAGGAATATCATAAAAAGAGAGGCTCCCTTGTGTTCCCAAATCTAACGAGACCATTGTTGGCCAAGTGCAAGTCTAGAGTGACTTGACATTGATAGATGTAAGAGGATCAACATAGTACATCACAATGAAAGTTAAATACATTTTACAATTTCCAGTTACCAACAGGGAATATGAATAGTTATAGAGGTCATATAGATCTGTAAATTGGCAGAAAAAGACAGTGTCTAGAAGATGAAACAAAAATAATATTCAGACCAAAAGATGGCAACAAGTTCTGAACTGAAAACAAAGTTCCAGTGGAATAACTTAGCTTGGAGTGGGATAGCACTCCCTCACCTGAGCTTCCTTGCCAAGGCTGATGTCTTTACAATTGTTGAAGGCATCATCCTCCTCTTATAGAAACAGTCAAGTCCCTCTGACCTCCATAACACAGCTGTTCACAGCAGGATGTGTTTATAACCCATGATATCTCCATTTATGATATAGTGCTAAATGGTCCAAGCAGAAATTCATCACGATATCAGGGCTAGCATTCCTAGTGGTCTCTTCCTTGTCAGAGGCTCTTTAACAGTTACAAGTTTTCACTATTTAAATTTAATGTTTCAGTCAAAAAACAACAACAAAAAAACCCAAAACAACAACCAGCATTTTCCAAAAGCAAGAAAGGGAAAACACCCAGCTGATGAGTATTAAATATGGTCAGAATAGCTCTGCAAAGGTCTGTTTTGATAAAACCACAGTTTCTTCTTAAAATTCAATTAGCAGGGAAAGACACACAGGAAAAAGTATTTAAAATTTAATTGAGGAAACTTAAGGAATGTCATTTAAAATCATATTATATGACCTTTCCCGTTTCTTATTCCTATACTATTGCCTACAATATGAGCACAGAATAGCTGAATTACTCCAGGGTTTTTGTTTGTTAGAAATCCTTTTATGACTTCATCTATTGATTGAAATATCAATCCTATTCTAAGTCAAAATATTACACGTGTTTGGCACTGAAACACCTTGACGCTATTTTGAACATCTAACATGCAAAAATTCAGAAATTAAAACTTTGGGAAAATAATGGTGAGTGAGGATCTCTCAAAAACTGTAATTTTCATTTCAACTGCAGATCAGAAACAAATTTCAAAGTGGCATCATTCTTCACAAAATTGATATTATAGGTTTGACTGGCTCTACATGACAGATTTGGGGTGTGTTGGGGCTTTTGTTTGTTTGCTTGTTTTAATTTTTAAGAGAAGTTGCCTGTTCCAGACAAAAATAACATCATTTCCTACTTGATTTGGCTTCAAGAAAAATTTACTCCAGTAATGGCCAGTCCATCCCCACTTGGACTCCAGAAGATTGTTCAGATTGTGTATCCTACAGAAGTCATCTGCATTTGTGCCCACCCTTTTAGGTCCTGTATCTGTGAATCAGCAAGAGAAACAGTGGCTGGCCAAAGGACTCCTTTTTTACCTTGCACTCTGTGACCCAATCAAAGACTTTTTGTTGAAATAATGTTGAGTGAACTGTCAGACTCAGAAAATTCAGACAGATCTCTTGTGTATGCCCAGGAATGCAGAGCTGGTTACTGCCCGACCATAACCACAACCACATAAACACAACTTTCCATTTGAGGGTATGCATGTACTCAGCTCTCTCTTTTTACCTTACGGTGCATGTTGGCAAGATGTTAGGGAGACATAATTGCAGATAAAAGCACCAGCCTTGCAGTTATCAGGGCCTTAATACAATGAAATATTGCTGATTACATAGAGGTGGTAAGTGCATTAAGATTGGTCCTGAAATGAGAGACAAGAAATCCGTGTATATGTGAGCAAGAAGGGAATAAAGAGAGGTGGGTCATGCTCATCAGCATTTATATTCATGTTCTGCACCCTAAACTGGCTGGAAGACATGAAATAAGCACAGTTTCTTTAATCTATACTATCCCTGAGGATCCTCCTCCCAGTATGTGGATTGCCACAGAGCTGGAGAGAACCTTAGACCTCTCTACTACATATATTGTGGCTAATTAAATGCAAAAATGGGGTGGATGACAAAGAAAACACAGGGGTTTTTGTAACCTCCTGGAATATTGGAACATAGACATTTTGTTAATTATGGCTATGTAAGGGGACTTTTGCTGTGTGTGTCTGCACACATGCCTTCCCTTAAATCTCCTACAGACATGTTTATAGAAGGAAGAATAAATATTTTTCCATAGCTTCATGGAAAATTACTATGAGAAACCTTGGAGGAACACAGCTGTGGGGTCCTTCATTACCTCAGCACAAGCAGAGCCTTCTATGCACTGAAATTTCATTGTGCTTTGCTGGGTATGGGCTCCCAATTGTATGCTCAACCCTTCTGAAACACCACACCAAAAGGATGGTTATTTTTCAATCTGGTCAGTATTTTAGGGGGAGCCACAAAGGGGAGCGTTACTTTCTGACCCAGACTGCATACTGTTTCCCAAACCTATACTAAATTTTATAGCATGAGAAAAGGGGTCAGAGATATGCATTCTTGCAGATAAGACCTAAGCTAGTACCTAAACACACAGAGCCCTTCTACATCTTCTTTTAGCTCCAGAAACCTAACAACATCCTCGAAATTCACCTCCCTGTGCTCCACGCTCCGAATTCAGATCGATATTTTTCTCTTACACTTTGTCCCAAACTGCAAAAATAACTTCTTCCTCAGAGGTGGATGCATTTTCGCAACATGTTACAAAAACAGTTTGGTGATTCTCTGTAAATTCACTAAAACTGCTGGGGATTTTGTGCAATGAGGGGCTCTTTATAGAAATAAAAAAATCCTATAAACAAAGACATGCAGTAGGAAAAAAAACCACCCAGAAACTGGGCAGTTTTCACTGCCTCTGATCTCTCAGATGAGGCTGACCAAGATTGGCATAAAAGTGATGGGTAAGTTGTAGAAATAAGGAAAAAGGAAAAAATAAAACAAGATCAGGACAAGAAAATATTTATTATTAAGGGCTTGCTGCCTACTGAACAGTTGCTAACACAGATAAAAACACCCTTCACACTAAAAGACACTTGAGCCACTGTTTCTTCATACTGTCTCTGTCCATGCACATGTCCAAAGAGCTGGCTGAATAATTAGTAGGATAGCAAGGTTTATATATTAAAAACTGTATAGTGTGAATATTTTCATTCTGTATAAATATTGGTTTAAACAGGAAACCAGTAACTTGAATATACAAGACAGGCTGGTGATTTTAGGAGTGAATAAGACCTTGATATCTACCTGTAGCCTTCTTTAGAATCTTTGTGTGTGTTCACTGATACATCAGCCCCCCTCACTGAAATACTGCATCTTAACTTTGAATCATTTTCCCAGTTCAGTAATCTTCCAGTTCTGAGCTGTCCTACTGACAGTGACCTGCTGAATTTGAGAGACAGATGTTAACAAATATAGAACTTTTTTCACACATTTCAAATTAACTGGAGAACTGGATGACCTGGAGCTCCCTTCCATGGTGCAGCTGACACCCCTGAGAGACAGGATACCCTCCAAAGGGACCTGGAAAAGCTTGCGAAGTTGGCCCATGTGAACCTCATGAGGTTCAACAAGGCCAAGTGCAAGGTCCTGCACCTGGGTTGTGGCAATGCACAGTACCAATACAGGCTGGGGGAAGAAGGCATTGAGAGGAGCCCTTCGGAGAAGGATTTGGGGGTACTGGTGGATGAAAAGCTGGACATGAGCTGGCAATGGGCTCTCACAGCCTAGAAGACCAACCGTATCCTGGACTGCATCAAAAGAAGCACGGCCAGCAAGTTGAGGGAGGTGATTCTGCCCTTCTACTCCACTCTGGTGGAACCCCACTTGGAGTATTGTGTCCAGCTCCAGAGTCCTCAGCACAGGAAAGACACAGACCTGTTGGAGCAGGTCCAGAGGAATGGCACAAAAATGATCAGAGGGATGGGACACCTCTCCTATGAAGAAAGGCTGAAAAAGGTGGGGTTGTTCAGCCTGAAGAAGAGAAGGCTCCAGGGAGACTTTATTGAGGCCTTTCAATACTTAAAGGGGGGGCCTAGAAGAAAGATAGGGACAGAACTTTTTTAGCAGAGCCTGTAGCAATAGGACAAGGGGCAATGGTTTTAAACTAAAAGAAGGTAGATTTAGACTAGATATAAGGAAGAAACTTTTTACAATGAGGATGGTAAAACAGTGGAACAGGTTGTCGAGAGAGGTGGTAGATACTCCATACCTGTAAGCGCTCAAGGTCAGGCTGGATGGATCTCTGAGCAACCAGATCTATTTTAAGATGTTCCTGTTCATCACAGAGGGGTTGGACTAGATGACCTTTAAAAGGTCCTTTCCAACCCAAACCATGCTATGATTCTTTCTCCTCCTGGGTGACTGCCTAAAATTCCTATGAACTCTACCTAAGTCCAATATGTGCAAGGTCAGAGGGAAGAAGTTAGTCATTCTCTGTATAAACTGATTCTCCCTCCCCGCCCTTTGGAACTTTCAAGATGCTGTTTCAAAACTCTCTTCTTGAAAAAGTTTATAATTACTCTTTTAATTCTTTCCCTTTTTAGCTTCTTAAAAGGGAGACACAAAAAAATAATAAATCAGAAATGTAAAACCACAAAAAATTTTCTGTATTGTTTTTTTCAATTCAATCATTAAAAGTTTTCTAAAAGAGTAAGCATTCTTGTACAAAAACAAATGTTCTGGTTTTAAAAAAAGATCATTTCTGAAAAGAACAAAATTTCCACTGATGAAAATTAATTGCAAGGAAAGGAAGCAGAACCAGCCAACTGCCCTCACACCCACTGCCCAAATTCTAAGGTATTTGTGGAAAAGCTATCTTGGCCCTAAAAGACATAATCCATTAAGTCAATAAGGTTCTTCTGACTTTACTGGAGCTTGGATTAGATCCTACATGAGAAAAGGATGGTAATTAAGCACACAGCTGGTCAGATATGTCTCTCCAAACATAGCCAAGTGCAGTGATTTGGTTTATCCATTTGAAAGCAACACACTTGATAGGTCAGCCCAAGCGTAGCTCTATGGTTAGCTGCTGCCTTTCCAGCCTTTCTTTCCCACCTCATAACCTCTTGAGGTCCTTCCATCTCAAGATTGCTCCAGAGCTCTCCTGGGGACATCCCTGCACCACCTATCCCATTCCCTAACATGGAGGGCCTCACTTGGCCCCTGGTTTTCCCCTCCTGGGCAGTTCTGGCTCTGCCCCTGAACAGAATTGCACCAGATATGACTGAAATTTTTGAGTCAGCCAGATGAGGCCATCAGACCTAACCACCAAGCATACACACAGTGGCATATCACCAGCAAAGGATGCCCTCAGTTGCACTGAGCCAGCAGATGTGGCTATGAGCGTCTGCTTCCTCCTCGCCTCACGCAGCAGCCTGCAACTGAGGACCCACTGCTGAATTTCCTCAGCTTGGGTCACAGTGCTTCATGCTATCATTCCCTCTTTTCCCTTCCTTCATATATAAATAGCAGGCAGCATTAAAATGATAAGATTGTCAAAGAAAAAAAAAATATGTTTTCCCTAGAGCCTCCCATTTCAGGCCTGTAATTGAGAAAAGCAAATACATATTACATTACTGTGATTAGTATTGAGTGAAACAAGCTCCCATCTTCTGTTTCATCTAAGTCTTTTCATGGAAGACTGAAGATAAGCTGTTTTCTGCCTGCAGAATAGGCTCGGGCAGGTTTTTTCTATATGCAACCAGTCAGTGCACACCTTAACAGGAGGTCAAATTAATACATTAAAAGCAACAAAAAAAGAAAAAATAAAAAATGCTGTCACTACTTATCTTTGCAGCAGAGCTGTGTTGAGTGCTGCTGAGCCTCTTTACTAACAGCGCTGTAAGGCAGAGAGACAGAAATCCTGCCCCTTCCCCTAGTAGAGCCTGGGCTAGAGGAGCTCTCCTGTCACAGGCGTCGAGTCGCCTCAAGCACTTTGATGATCTGGAGCTATAGCTACAGTAACTAAGCAAGTGTTTAAGGCCTGGACTCTGCTAACAAGCTCATTGCTGTAATTTATTACCAGCACAGTCCTATTATAGGCATCAATGGCAGAAGCTGTTGCTTGTTTGACGCTTCCTTATTAAATGACAAGGTTGCAAAAAACCGAAACAAACCGAACACCGTGTGCTTTCCCTTTTCTATACGCGTTGACATATATTCATACACACCAAACGCTCAAACCAGTGGTTTAAAGTGTTCCCCATTTTCTGATCCCCCTTCCTTCCCCCTGTTTGTTACTGCCCTCACAGCAGAGCTGGGAAACCAAGCACACGTTCGTGCCTGCATCGCTTCCAAGTCTGGCAGCCCAGCTTAAACCCATCTTCTACAGACATTCGAGGCCCACTACATAAACCAAGCATTAAACTTTGATATGTTTATGGGGACTTCTCTGACCATTTGGCTGCTTGTTTTATTGCCCTTTGCACATGCAAAGGCAAGTCCAGCCCCCACATCTCCTTCGGTGAAACCACCAGGAACATCTGTGAGCAGATCCCCTAATTCTACTTGTAGGACAAAGGGAATTATTTCCACAAACATCTTAAAATTCAAGGAATGGTTTTCCACTTCTCTGGCCTGTGGGATCTGAAGTGGCTCAAAGTTACCTACATGAATTTATTTATTTACTGGCAAAAAATAGCTGTCTGAACTGGAAGCCTTTGCCAACTTTTTTTTTAATTTTTGAAAGTCTTGTTTTCCTAACAGAACAAAAAAAATACCCATTGAATTTAGTTGCATTAGTCACTGAGCATAAAATTCTTGTCTGTCAGGATTTTTTCTTTTTTAAAAAACTTTTTTCTTCTTCTCTATGGCTAAGAGAAAAGGAAAAAATTGAAAAATATATGTCAAAGAAACTATAAAAGGTATTCAATAAAAATAAGAGATAATTAGCAAGTTCTAATTTGCGCATAGAAGTAGATTTCTTCCTGTCATTGCAGATGTGCAGCTCAGTCTATGCTCTATGGCATTCAGAGAATGGGAAAACGCTGAGCATGCCACAGACTTTGCTGTTTAATTAGGCTGTGGTTGTCACCACAGCTGAGCTTGGTCTAACAGCTACTGTTGACTAAAGGGGCAGTCCTTCCTTCTCGACACTCCTACCACTTCTTTGCATGGGCTCCCCTGCTTACCAACCTCCCAGAGCCACCTCAGCCCAGTAAAGCTGGAGGAAAAAACCACCAACAACAAAAAAACAAACTCAGCCCCCCCAAAACTAATATTTTTTCTGCTCATTAAGTGAACTGAGCCAACAGATCAGAGAGGTGCTACTCCCTGTGTAAGAAACAGACAGAACCACAACTGTGGGGTGAAAGGAAAGAGCAGGGACATCCTTTTCAGTGGTGAGAAGCTGCTGGATTGACACAGCTGTATAGCCACTGTATCACAACACTATCTGCTGACAAAGGCTGCCTGAGCCACTGCTCTTTGCCCAGAAGCAGATGAGATGCACACGCTCATCCTATTCCACCTCCAGCTTTACCAGCCTGCAATCTCCAGTGGAAAGGCAGCAAGAAACAGCTGGGACAGCAACTTCTTCCACTCCCCTATGACATTCCTCAGTATTTTCTTTGCCCCAGACATACCAAGGAAAGCGTGTCAGGCTTGCTAAATCCACCACATCAACAGAGAGATCCCAGACACACACACTGTGATTTATCATTTCTGTGCAACTTAGAGGTAGTTGGAGAAAGTCTTCAGAGGAAAGAAGAAGAAAAAAAAAAAAAAGAAAAAAAAAAGACCACAGCTGGCTCTTTGCAACATTTTTACCACTGTTTGCCAAAGGAAGAGGTTATGGTTGTTGTGGTGTACCCGTCACACGGGGCCAAGAGGCGGTGCAGGAGCAGTGAGCGACACCCACAACTCAAGGAGAGCCTGCCAAGGGAAGCCTTCATATGGAAGGAGTGGGACAAGCTTCTGTAAGAAGCCCCAAGTCAGATATGCTACTGCCAGCACCTTCTCAGGGTAGGGCTTCTCCTGCTTTCTGTGGGGAAAAAAGTCAGCCTCAGCACTGGGGGAAATTAAAAAGCTGCCAGCAACACACCCACCAGTGAAGGAAAAGGATGCCTAAAAATTTATTTAAACTATTAAAAAAACAGGTACTTGGTCCCAAAGTGGATGTCGGGACCATTGCTAAGCACTATGCCTCTGTGACCATTGCACAAACAGCATCCTGCTGTTTGAGAACCCATTTTGCAGCTGCCACACACAGGCAGCTCTGGCTAATGTTGGCATTCTCCATAACAAGCAAGCGCAGAAGGCAAGCAGGCATTTTCAGTGCGCCATTTCACTCTGGGCATCAAGGAAGCATGCCCTGAAGACACCTGCCCACTCCCTTCCCTTCAAAAGTTGCCTTGGACTTCATCTTCTCTGCTAATACATAGCAAATGACACCTTCCCCAATCCATAAAATGAGTGGTTGAAGCACTGCACAGAAATGGAAAAGGCAAGTTCAAGAGACTTGTGTCCTGTCTGCTACCCCGAGGGATGTGCCCCAGTGCCCAGGTTGGAGCCTGTTTGAAGGGGTAGAAGAGTTTTCTTTGCTTTCCCTTCCTAATTAAGTCATTATACCCTGCATAAGACAATGTTCAT
>NW_010298791.1:18357-37586 GCF_000700745.2 Antrostomus carolinensis | reverse complement strand
AAGACTGAGCCATGCTGTATGCCCTCGTGGTTAAGGTACACAGAGTAGAGAGGGAAGAAGGGCTTCTATCCCCTTTCCAAGCAATCCTACACATGCATCCTCAGGATCAGAAGCAGGAACCACAATCTTTCCCTTTAGAAATCAGATTAGATGAGAAACTGGGGCAAGAGCTGTGGACATCGGGCAGTCTCATAGAGGGGGCATTACCCTTTCTCCCTCCAGATGTGTTTTAAAAGCAGCAGCTACCAAAGTGCTGCGTGCAGAGTTGCAGCACATTGCAGGCAGGGCCACCCACCACACGCCTGCCAAGCACCCAGCTGTTTCACCCCACCAAGACCAAGGAACCTCTGGGCAGAAATACACATGCAGAAGAGAGCTCCTTGTGCCTGAGGAGCCGCAGAGTTTAGGCATCAGGTGAGCAGAAGCTTTCATAATTACAATTTTAGCTCCCATACAGAGTTTCTTCTAGCTCTGGTCCAGTCACCCGAGAGCTGCCTCACCAGAGATTTTTCCCCAGGTATCTTTTGCACATTCAGGAAAGAGATTGCGTTATCTCTCAACAAAACATAACATATTCTAATATCCTAGCAGCTGGCCCTGGAACATAATCCATGGAACTCTGGTTGCTTATGGCCTAATTTACAGTCAGCTTCCCAGAACCATGTGCATGCTTGGGTAAAATTGAGTACAACAATCAATCTTCAGTTCCAAATAATCAGAAACATTTAGTTAGAAGCAAACTTAATGGAAGACAAAAGCGTATCCAGGACAGCCAACAAAATCAGTATGAATTTCTGAAATATCATGTATTTGATATTCTCCATGATGATTTAATTAAACATGTAAAACCAGAAAGAGCATACTCATTATCAGAAAAAAAAAAAAAAACAACAAACAAACCAACTCAACTGTCATTTAACTGTAGCAAATACTTCAGAGCTCAGAAGCACTTTCTGGATTGTTATCTGGTTAGAAAATATTTTCCTAACTATAGCTTATTTCCCATTTCACTGAAGTCCTTTGCCTTTTAAATAACCTTTTTGGATTTCAGAAGGGATGACTGACCAAGATTAAAGGTCTGAAGCTTTTTGCTCATCAAAATCTACCTCCCATTTTCCTCAGGAATAAATGAACTCAGAGTTAAATTTCCTAAGACTGGTCCTTCCTGACAGAAAAAAGCAGCCATTTGCCAGGCTGTCTTTGGAACATCAGCAACACCACCATGATCAAACATTTGGGAAGGAAATTGGCCCATCCATAAAGGATTTGGCCAGGACACAGAGAGCTCAGCTTTGCAAACGGCTGCTCTCCTCCTCTTTACGATAGCAGCAAGGTGCGAAGCAGATACAGAGGAGTTCACAGCTCCATGATGTGAGAACCGTGATGGTTTTCACACATATCAGATCTGATGCTAATGCTACGTGCTTCTATTACCAAATTTTAGACTGCATAGTAGTAACATGGAAGTCATAATATAGTAAGACAGAGGGGAAATTGTCCTTAAGTTTTCCTGAAGCTGTTTGGACTATAAGCCCTGTCACACTGTTGCAAAGAAATACCATACTGAGTAACTTCACGGCACTGTGGTGAGAACTGCATTCTCTAGCACAGTCTATAAGCCAAATGCCCTTCTATCAGAGTAGCAATTAGGAAATTTTCTACTGGTTTAACAGTAGTATTCAGCCTGGGGCTCCCACGATACAAAAACAATGTGACTTTTTGAAATACAGTTGTTGAAATTTTCCCTTAAGAGACACAAAGGGAGAGATTTTCATCTGCCAGAAGTGTGTAGCTCCTGTACAAAGCTAGACCTATTCATTCCAAACAAGAATACATCCCTGTGTCTACAGATCTGTCCAGATTAGCAAGGTACACCATTTTTCAAAAAAAGAATTAAATGAAATTACTATAAAAGTGATAAAATTTTCTCACAGTGCAATCAACAATTTTCCTAACAATTAAAACATTTCAAGCCTTCTCCTTTGTTCCTTTTCAAATCAAAAATATCACTTGACTTTTTTGCCATGACAAACATCTTCCTTCAGATGTGTTTTACTGCACCACCATTCTGTCTCTTTACTGCCTTTTCCTTTGAAAGGATGAGCCCTATACTTATTGAAGCCCACAGTCAGATTGCCATTAACTGCAGTAGAATTTAGGACAGATCTTTCTCAGCCTAGATTACCCACTAGCCTCTTGGCAGTCCTCAGGCCTTGCACCAAATTTGCATAAACTGGGAGAAATTGCAGATGGTTTAGATAAGTATGAAGGTAGGTTACATAAAAGCTATCTATAATGGTGATACTCAAGTCTAGTATGCATAAAAGCTTTAAAACAAGGCTACAGCACTGATATTATGTCCAACACACTGAATTACATTGCTTAATTTCACCAAAGTCTGGCCCTCTTTTCCTGTTTGCCATTCCTAGAGCCCCTTCAGTGAAGTGGTCACTGGCTATGGCCATTGAGCTTTTGAGTGCAATAACCACCTCCTATTCAGGGGTGGTGTGAAAAAAAAAAAATTATGGAAGCTACTTTATGAGATAGATAACCAAAACTAGAGAAGTTACCACCCAAAACACAGGCCATGTGCAGGGCTGGGGTGGGAGCAGAGCTGTGCTGTCTCAGGGGGTTTCTGGAGGGTGAGAGTTATTGCTTGGAGCTGCATGCAAAAGATAAGCAGCAAAAAATACCACATGAGCACAGAAAAAATGCAGCAAGGACACATCAGATACAGCCATAGAGGCACTTGACCAGGAATACCAAGATGGAAGCCATGTTTCCACTAGAAAGTGAGCAGGAATTGTGAGAAAAGTCACTTTCCCTGAACACAGTGGGGCTCACACAACAAGTGAAACGGGACTTTATGTACAACCTCGATGAAAATAATCAGACCTCAAAGATACTTGAGTAAGTCATCAACAGACACAATCCATAGAAGTCCCAATACTGGTTAAACAGAAAGCATGACAAGTTTTTTCTCTCTCTTTTTTTTTTCTTTTTTAAATCAGCTTTGTTGCTCCAATAACTATGAGCCTTGGTTTAGAAAGAGCAGAGTCCAGGCTGGTAAGGACAGTTGGGTTAAATTTTGGTTAGCAGCCTCATAGCTATCTTTATTCTCCAGACTCTTGAAAAGCACTTCCAAAAGTCTACATGGTCACACTTGTCCATCAACACAGCTACAGACCAGCCTGGCACATCTGCATCAGCACTTAATTCCTCTGTAGATCAAGTTAGAAGAAGCCTTCCTCATGGAAAGATATTTTTAATGACATTCCCTCATATAAGCCAGTGCCTACAGGGAAACAGGAGCCAAGGCACCACAAATAGGACCATCACACAGAAAGAGATTTCACTAAGAGTGTTTGCCTAGGCACTGGGGTGATGATTACAAGCCTGAAAGACTTGCCAGAATTAGGGCAAAGTGGCTCCTGCCAGGAACTGAGGTTGCCGTGAGCAGTACTTCCTTTCAGCAACATCCAGAATAACAATTTGCAAGTTCAGGGCAGCTTCATCATCATGAGGACCCACAGAAAATGAGAAGCCACGGGCAGGAGCCAGGCTTACACAGAGCCATACATGGTCTCTCATATGCCCTTTGCCTGCCTGCACCCATATGAGCTGCCTTTCAACTCCTTTCACTTCTCATGTCTTGTTGCTCCAGTTCCCATTTTATAAAATTGAACTCTTAGCTTTACTATCTGGGCTCCCCACCACAGATCATAACCATAGCCTGCCTTCATTCCAAGGCACTTTCTCTCCTTTTCTGTCAGAGGGGACACTACCTGAAGCAGCAAGACAGGTTACTTCTGAGAATGAAAAGCACTGTCCTGCTGTACTGTAATACCAGTAACGAACCCCAGTAACCCCAGACAGCCTATGCTAGTGTTAAAGTTGGTAACAAAGCAAAGCTTAGATCAGCAGACTCTCTAAGCACATTTATTAGGCATGTCTTTCAGCATTCAGCCAGAACAGGAACAGAGGTGCCATAGTATCATCTAAGGAAGCTGGGTTTTTTTCTCTTTTTGGCCATTTGGAAAAAGAATAATCATAGCTAAATCTCATATGTTGCACAATAATTGAAATTCTCATAGAGAATTCCAGAGTAAATTGTTAGCAGACTGTACTGCCATAAGCATGTCAGCATTTTTTTTTAAATTTGTGTTCCATCATCTTCTTGTTTTGTAATTTTTCTGTCATAGACTCTGATCATCTTGTGACCCTGTGATTTGAGAAAAGCAAGGAAAAAAGCTATTTCTAAAGTAAACAGGATTTTCCCCCTTCACTATTCCAGGAAATAGAAATTCTTCCCAAACCCATAATTAAGGAAAAGTCAGAAAGAGTTCAGATTTTATGAGTGAAGTAAATAAGCTGTTACAGTATTAAAAACATTGTGGAATGCAGATGATGAAGTTCTAGATCTTTTTCTAGAATAGAAACCACTGGCTGATAGTGTTTCCTTCTCATGAAAATGCATTTTACTCAAAGTATTTTGAATAGCTTTTAAATAGATTTACAATTAAAAGTATGGAATATAAGTCTTTAGTGCTTGATTTTGCTCTTCCCCCTGCTATCTATGATTATCTTATCTGAAGGTAGATGTCTTTCTCTTGATGATTTTGGTTCTTGTCTCTTTGAAGCGGAGGCATACTTTCCCCATTTTGGGCTGTACTGACCCTTCACGTTACCATGCCTCATTTGCTTATTTTCCTGTTTGTGGATCAATGCCCAAGTGAGGTCTTCCAAGGAAAATTTGGAGGCGGATTGGGAGCCAGTAGAGGGAGCATCACAATAGCTCCCATGTGGGATCATTTCTTGCTGAAGAATCCAGAGACTTCAGCTAGTCTCAGGGCTCTATTGTGTTAAGAAATATACATGCCTACAGTAAGCACGCTTACATTGTTTTACTACATTTTCCATGCTAGCAATGGATTTTTTTGCAAAGGTCATTGGATCCAAGCCAGTCACCACTGGGAATAGAAACCATGTATTCTTCATGTTGAATCATAAAGAAGAAAGAAAACAAAAAAGTGAGAAACATTTGCAGCTTTCTTCTTTTTCTTATTTCCAATTAATACAACTATTTCTCTTTATAACATTAATATTCCTTATTCTTCTATAATGCTTGACATCCAGCATATCCAAAATATATTAGAAAGGAAGTACTACTGCCCTAGAAGAAATCAAAGCCCAGAAAAGCAAAAAGATGCACACATAGCCATTTGTATATACCAGAGGAAGAAGAGTTATTTCAAAGAACAAATGATTGATATGGCCCCAAACACCTGAAAACAGCTTTTGCCCTCCAATACAACTCAGGATACCCTAGGCAGAAATCCAGACCTCCACTAATGGGAATTTGACTTCAGTAGGGTCACCCTTTCATAACAGAGGGGACTACTATTTCTGTACATCTCTCAGCTACCTCAGTAACAAGCTTTTTTTCAGTGGTTCCATCTACTTTAAGCTTTGCCTGCCCACAGATGTTTACAGGTACTAATTCATGTTTGGTTTCCCTCCCATTGGGGGAAGTCAATGGCTCCAACTCCAAGACCAAGTCTGCCACTGGCAGGAATTTGTCCCCAAAATCCATCTCCATGAAGGAGCCTGGCCTGCAATGAGATGCAGAATGGTGACTCTACAGCCCATTCAACAAGTTGAAAGCCCAGCTCTTATACATCCAAAGTCCATTTTAATTGGGAGCCTAAGGCTATTTTACTCATCGGTAATAAAGGAGCAATTAAGTTCGCTGCCAAAAATGAATTAATGAGATACTGCAAACAAGCTAATTAACTCCTTCATGGGTATTCAGATAGAAACCACACAAAAGAACCCCAAAGGGTACACTAATTATTTCAGGGGTCTGACTAAAGTGAAACAAAAAAATAGAAAACCACAACATTAGGAGCAAAGGCTAGAAGTCTGTCATTAAGCCATCTTCTCTCATGTACAGTAAGCACAAGAAGCCATGTATGACACTGTGCACATGCAAGTGCCTGCCATCCCCAGGTACAATGGATCAAGAACAGCATTAAATTTGGTAATGCTAAAATTTTACCTATTTGCTCTGCTTCCCTTGGCAGATAGTCTAGGTGGCACTCACCTCACCATAAGCAGAAGAGTTTGGCAAAAGAGTTAGGAAAGTACAGGTTTCAGCATGGACAGCCAGCGAAAGCCAGCATGAGGTATGTGATGCTACACAGTACCTGGCCAAGGTTGACTTACATGGAACAGTTTGAGGAAGAACAAGAGGGTCTCTGTATATATATTAAGGATGTTAAACTGTCATCCTTAACAATTTACATTAACCATACAATATTTCATTGCCACTAGTTCAGGCATCTGTAAAACCATTTGGCCCAATTTTCTCATCCCCATGCTTTGGTCATTTATGGCCATGCAAAGGATAGAGAAGATTTTACTGAGGCTTTTTTGCTCTGGTACAAACATTATGCTTGAAATTTAGAGAAGTAGAAAACCAAGCTCTTTCCACAAAGTCCATGTGGTGGCAAAATACACCTGCTTTTCAAGTGTCAAAACCTGTACTATTTTTAAGGAAAAAGCCAAAGGCTCCCAGTGCTGACAGTGCAGTCACAGCCTGTAGAATTCAATAATCAATCCAGAAAACCTATTTCAACATCAGGTTTCAAAGAAGTTATTGTAAACAGAGAGCAAGCCCACAGAACAATATGATTCTTGATCCCCATTTAAGCAGTAGAAACACAAAAAAGCCTCAGAAGTGGAGACATCTGTATTTATGTAGAGCATTTTCCCTGCTTCTTTGTACTCCATTAAATTGCCAATGGTGAAATTGAATTTCTTTTTTGTGTAGATTAGCCCTTGCATCTTAAACTACCCCAGCTTCAACAATGCCACCACTAAAATATGAGAAGGACACTTTCTGAAAGCTGCAGAGGCATTACAATATTTGTTTATAATTAATACCATGGTAATTAAACTTGACCTCATGGAAGTTCACAGCAGTCACTACCAGCTTTATTGGAGTTTGTCTGAAGTTACAGAGGAATGAGATCAGAATCAGGCCCCGAGGACAGCATTTATATATGACGGCTTGTCCAGAACCTGACCTCATAAGTCTTTTTCTTTATTTGGATTTGGTCTGCATTGAGACTTTTTCTTCTCATTCATATACACGCACAATTTCTACTTTTTCCTGTTAAGGCAAGCTAGGGCTAGAGGCCATCACACAAAGCCAGGCATAATAAGCAACCAGACAATGAGTTCTTATTGACAGGATTACAAAAAAATGTTTTCTTTTTCCTTTCTGTACGTGCTCAGCTAAACAAAGGTTACCAGGCCTATAAAAGATTATTTTGCAAGAAATAGAGCTTGGGCTTCATCTCATCAAGACGATGGCTGAGACTTCTATCTGCCTGTCAGCACAAGTATTATCCACAGATTGACAGAATGCCTTTGTTAACTAACCTGTTTTCATATAGCAACAATATTTATTGCCTGCAATGTGCATTTCTACAGGAAATACATTAATGCTTATTGTGGTCACTAAACCAATCTATCTAAAACTAAGTCGGTTGCGCTTAGAAACAAAGATATATGATTTTTAATGCTGCAAATCACCTTCGTTCCTAGCTCAAAATTATTCTGCTTGCATGTATTTATTTTTCTTTCTAGTTTATTTTGGCTGATTTAAGAAGGAGGATCATGAAGTCACCAGCACACCCAAAGCTTATATATGTTTTGAATACCGGACTGTGACCCCACTGTTTGCACATAAGCTATAACTTTGCACTGTCCCAGTGAGTAGTTTGCTGCAGTTTGCCCTAAGGAAGATAAGCCAGAGCACAATCTATGCATCCTGCAGGTCTTGAGGCTGTTGAAAAGTACATGCTATCTCTTAAAAAAAAAAAAAAAACAAAAAAAAAAAAACAGGGCTCCAAACTGATCTTCAGCTATATCAAAACAAAGTGCGGCAAAAATAACTATTGACCTCTGGGTTTATTATTGTCAGAGTTTCTTATTCAGTGTTACCAAAAAAAAAAAAAAAGTTAGTCTTTTCAGCTCATATAAAAAGAATGTATGATTATTGGTAATTTATTTATCAAGTCACAAGCCCATCTAATGGTAGTGTCAAACTTATTACTGTTCTTCTTGGAAGGGCGGGACAAAGGAGTAAGAAGTCTTTCCTTCTGCTGAGAGAACTATCCATGTGGCTTCCATCTCTGTCACTCAAGGAGTTGCAGTTATAAAAATATATCACAGTCACACTAAATACAGCTCAGTGGAAAAACTGGAAGTGGAAGAACTAGATTCAGGGGCACCTGGATTTTATTCTGGTTTGGTCACCGACTTTAGCAGGATGAAGTGACTGCCTCTTTGTCTGCTCCCCTCCTCCTCCCTCCAGAGAATAAATTATAGTCATAACATTATAAATAGCATTTACACTGCAGGGATATTACACTAACCTGCAAGCCTACTGTCAGGTCTAACTAACATTTAAAGCACACACTGAGCAGGGCAAAGTACTGTTAACAGTCATAAAGTGCTGGGTTTTGAGCTGTACTGATATGGCAGTGCTTCGGTCTCAGTTTTGTATTTTACAGCTGCACTCTTCTGCTCTTATCAAAATGTGGTGTATAACTGTCAGCTCTGAGGAGTTCCTGCGCACAGGCTCCTGCCAAGCTTATGCCACATTCCCCACAAAGCATTTTCTCCTAGGCTTTTGCTCTGCACACAGTAGATGGTGTCAATTTTGACAAAGAAAGCATAAGGATTTTACTAAAAGTCTGCAAAAACACTTGCTTTCCTGGCAGCTCCTTTGGGCTGAATGTCACTTGCTTTCCCTAAAAGCAGCAAAGATGTTCTTTTGAAGTGAGTTCTTCCTACTTCTCCCATTAATAAATATACATATTTTCAGATGGATTTGTGTTTTTCTTAAAAAAAAAAAAATCTACACAGGAGGTATAGAGTGCGCTTGATCAGCAGTTAGGGAGAATAGGTCTGCTTCTCCTTTGAAGATGTAGTATTTCAGTAACAGCACAATATAGCTACTGGAAAAGATCTAATCCTAGTCTGTTATCTCTAGCAGACCTTCCTAGCAAAAGGGGCAAAAAACCCCAAACTTAAAAAAAAGATCAGTAAAAGAGACCAAAGCCCAAGAAGGTTAGGATTTTTTTCTTTTCTAAAGAAGGTTTTTCTTGGTTTTTTGTTTTTGTTTTAAAGTCACATAATTCCAGATTTTTCCCCACTACGGAAAAATACAGAAGTTTTAAACAAAACAGTTATTCCAATGGGTTATTGTTAAATATCCTCTTAATTATTGTTGCTTTACATGCCAACCTTAAGCCATGAGAGTAAGGATCCATGTCTAGTATTTCAGCTGTTTCTGGGGGAAAGCTTCTGGAGAGGGAGAACAAAACGCTTGCACCATGATTATCATGTGAAAACTTTGTCAGCCTGACTTATTCAGCATTTTCTTTTCTTGCATTCTCTCGCTTTATCTGCTGTCAAAAAAAAATATTTCAGCACCATTTGAGAGAGATCTGTTACTTCTCATGGCACAGGACCTTTGGTTCTGACGGTTCCTTGGAGTATTTTTTACGTGTTGCAGCATAGACCTCCTCATGAATGATCCCGCTCTGCACTCCCTCAGCTGTCTCTTGCTCATAGCAGCTTAAGCAAGGCAAATCTCTCTCCATCTCCCCTACAGTAAAGGTTTATTTACATTGACTGTCTGACACGATTTAGACTGGATTAAACCGCTGTGCAACCACATCTCAAGTTGACTTACACCCCTATGCACTCCCACTCCTTCCACAGCTGGCACGCTCCTGACCATACATAGTGTTGCCTCAAGCAGCCTCATTTAGCAGAAAGGTAATTCTCAAAATAAAAAAAAGCAGACACCTTTCAGATGGCTTAGTGAGCTAACTCAGCTCCACACATAGTCCTGGGGCAAGAGAGCAGGGCAGGAAGGAACGACTGGGGAAGAACCATCTCAGTCCCGAGTTAGATCTGCTCAAACTGAGATAGCTCCATATCCTTAGGTTATTTTGAAAATGGGACTATGATTTTAAGTGCCATTGTCAGGAGTGGCCAGGGGCACAGACACAAACCAGGTGCTTCCAGCTAACGAATTACACTGCCAGATCATCCATTGAGGCAGTCTGCCTGTTCGCTCTTTGCCCACAGCAAGTACAAAGTAACCTGAGCTATCCTAACCTTTGGGGTTCAGGCTTAACCTTGAGGTCTAAATGGCATGGGTTTAACCCTTCAACCCCTGGAAGTTAACTGGAGACACCTCCCATTTGCTAACAGCATGCAGAGACCAGCTGACATGGTGGCCCATTACCTAACTGCATAATACATCTCAGATTTAAGGAATACTGATTATTAAGTTTTCTCAATAGGTGACCGAGCCCCATCCTTTGGAGATTCCCTAGAAGGGCTGCAGAGCAGATACACTGTACTGATATAACAGGAGCAGGATTTCAAGTGAGACACATACCCAAAAACAAAGCAGTTTGTCTTAACTTTTTTTTTTTGTTGAATTCAAACCTTAAAATAAAAATTTTTTTGTAATTTTTTCTCTAAAAAAAAAAAAAAAAAAAAAAAAAAAAAAAAAAAAAAGATTTTGAGTCTTCCAAGCAATTCCCTATGAAAATATTTTAAAACCTTGATCTAAATGTTCCCAAACAGGCCATTATAAGCAGGAGCTGAACTATTTTAATCATTGAAAGCAGCAGTAGAAAAAGTAGCAGAGGAATAACAGGTTCCACTTGTCATTCCAGAATGAGACTCTCTGCAGTTTAATAAACTAAAACACTTTTTTTTTTTCTCCTTCAAAACCATTTTGTGATCTCACTGAGGAAACAGGTAGTTGCAGTTCAACATGCAACTAGAAAACCAGACACATATTGCTCACATGCTCTATCAGAGTAACATGTTAAATTCACTTTATTCTCCAGAGAAGAAAGGAAAGAGACCTTATTCATATTATACAAGTTGGTAAATTGCACCACTCTGTAATTTTAAAGACTAAAAAAATCCATCCATACTTCAGCTCAAGGTGTCAGAGCTGCCCTTTTCAACAGTTCCCTCACTGTGCTTTGCAGCAAGGAAAAAAAAAAACAAACAAACAAAACAAAAAAACCCATATAGCAGCCAATAGATGGGGAGAAGAAAAAAAGGGAGAGAGATGTGGAAAGAAAAAAGAAGAAACAAACATATCCCAGAGAGCATTACATCAGTTCTCCTCCCAGTTTTATTTAAAAAACACGTGCCATCACTCACAGCTCTGTGGTTAGTGGAAAATATGACTGTAACTTCCATGGTGTGCGGGTTGCATAAAAAAAGGACCTTTCTTTGGCACAGCTGAATTTGGCTACTGATGGAAGGAAAAAGGGTGGCATATTTGTACAAAATCCTTGTGCTTTGGCAGGGAGGATAGTCCTGGGTGAGCCACCTAGCTATGTTTTTTTCTTTAGCAGAAGCACAGACAATTTTTCACCTCAGTACAGAGGATGATACAGAAAGAACACAGCATAAAGCACAACAGAGTATGTTTCCACCCCTACACAAACAATTCAATTAGATTATCAATGAAAAAGCAGCTCTTATAAAATAAATTATTTAGGTTAAAAAATAATCCAGCTCTGACTACCAGAGCAAGGTTAGGTTCATCCTGAAACCAAAATACTACTTGAGTTTATGCTCTAGAGATGAGTCAGTAAACATCCATCAGATTGTTAAAATGAATGCAAGTTGTTAAAAATCAGAGCTGAAAAACAAAGCAGCATTCAAAACTGCAGCAAAGCCCAAGCATCACCAGTTCATCAAGGACTGGATTTTGTGTGTGCATGTGCAAAGAGGAGCAAAGACATAAGATGAAAGAAACCTCGATTATTTTCTGGGCTTCTGAATAGCTCTACACCATCTAACACTGTGCAATTAGTCACCATGTCATCTTAAGTTTCACTTCCAGAGAAGAGTATTTTCAGAAGTGCCCAAGGTTACCATTCCAAAGTCATTAGCCAGCTATTCTGAGAAGGACTTAAAAAAAAAAATAGAAAAATAAATTAAAAAATAAATAAATAAAACAGAAAACAAACACCACAAATTTAAGATTTAAAAAATAAGATACAGTGATTTTCTTCCATTTGTCTTGAAGATATTTAGGGCTCACATTTCCAACTTCGTCTCCAAAGCAAACAACAGGTGAGTTTTTCCAAGTTTCCAGGACATCTTCTAAAGAAAAGCACCAAATAGCAGAAAAAGCAGTAAATTTGGCAGCCTTGGGACTCCCTCGCCTTCAGTTTGCTAGCACCGTACACTATTGCTGCTCTTGTAGGTTCCCAGGGGCTCTCTACATCAGGAGTCCAAACCCAGCTGTGACACGTGAATGGTGTCATACCCACTAGCAGCAGCAGCTTTTCTGGCCTCTACTCACCACAGACTGAGTCATGGTGGCCCACAGATCATCCCATGTTTGCGTTCCCAACACAGAGACTGCAGGACACAGCGGCGAGAGGGATGGGAAGCAGTTGGCTGCTGTGGATGGACTTTTCCCAGGGGATGCTCCCTCCTGGGGAGCCATAGCCAACCTGACAGGCTGCCCACATGCATGACCAGGGAGGATGGGACACCAGGTCTTAGCTGGCCTTCTCCCAGTAATGACCCTCTATCTCTGTAGCTGCGCTTTGCTCTTTTTCATTTCTTTTTTCAGGCTACAAATTAGGTGATGTAAGCTTGCAGCAAGAGCTGCAGCCTGTGATTATCATTTTTCCTCAGTGAATGGGTAGCAGTGAAGTCCAATTTAAAAGAACAGCAACAGCAATGAAGAACAAGGCACAGTGAAGCCACCCCTCAACCTCCAACCTCATAATGAGCTACACAACTGAATACTAATGGAGAGATCACAACAAAGTGGCCTCAGCAAAAAATTCCTCAAGACAAGTCAACATTTCAGTGGTGAAAGCTAGATGCAGGTACTATCTTCAGTCCAAGGCAACTCCCAAACAACTCACCTTACCTAGATACCAATTGTTGGAAAATGAATCTGTATGTTAAATCTGCAAACACCATGTTAAACACTAGCAAAGTATTAGTAATAAAATGCTGCATCTGCTGGCAAACAGCATGTCTACACCAGTGGCCGTAAAAATATTTAACTACATTAGACCTCTGAGTGCAGTTGTTCTGGTGACAAATTCCAGATCTGCAAAAATCACGGTGTAGGAAAGCTTTGCTTGGTTTTAATTTTGTGTAAATCTAGGATGTCAATCATTTCACACAAAGCTACTGCTGCTTTTATTATTATCCAAGGACATCATACAACAGCAGACAAGAGATACATACATGGGTTTTGGTTTGGGGTTTTGTTTGTTTGTTTGTTTTGGTTGGGTTGCTTGGGTTTGTTTGTTTTTTGGGGTTTTTTTTGTTTTTGTTTTAATGTGGTTATATTAACCCCAAAAAACTTACAAAATGTAAAAACACATGAAATGCCAGATCACACACTGCTTTTCAGTTGTGTGTATTTTAATATCTGCAAATAGGAACAGATTTCAAGTCAAGATAAACCATTAATTACAACTGAAAACATAATCTGAGTCTAAGTTTTAAAACAACTAATGAAAGATATAAAGTCCCAAGACATAGGAGGCTCTTCTAGTTTTGTTTTTTGTTGTTTTGGGTTTAGGTTTTTTTAAAACTTGCTCCTCATCTTCCTCCCCTCCTCCCCCCAAAAAAAGGCCAGTTCACTTGAGGCATTCACCATTGGACACTAAACCTTTGATGAGCATCAAGAGGGCAATTATCTCTAAAATAAAGACTTTTGTATATCATGGGTCCCACATTCTAAATTCAGTCTGAAAAGCAGGAGGAAAAAACGATTCAGACGTCAACAGTGAATTGGCCAAAGGTCCCTGCGTTACAGATATACCACTGTTACATTTTACACGGCATTAGGAAGCGTGGCAGTCATTTGACCTACCAAACAGCAAGCACTTTTGATGCAAAGCCTAATTGTCACTTATACTTTGTCACGCCATTTAGTTTCAGTGATTTCCTGAACTCTTGAAGGAACTATGCTAATGTTCCGATTTTACTTTTGTCAGTACCAATGTGATCCTCATTAAAACAAAGCTGTCAAAATTGTTTTGATGCCACTTTCCTTGACAACATCTGCTCAGTTTCCCCTGTTGTCACCTTGACTGTGGGAAATAAGATTAGAAAAAATCCTCAAAGACCTGATGACTACATTTTATCTGTAAGAGATTTTATGCAGGGATAGGAACTGAGGTTTAGAACCTGTTCTTTAAGAGCATAGTTCTTTAAGAGGATGAATAAAATGTTATTCCATAAAGTCCTACTAGCTCTAATCCAGATTTCCTCCATCTCAGTGCTGATTGCAAAAATCAGAGTTAATTATTAAAGTGAAAGTTTACAAATCATATCCTTATTCCCCTTATTTTAGGGAGCCAGGGTATTTTAATTTACATTCCGTTTCCCATTTTTCTCAATCAGTTTTGGGAAATGGAAAATTGACCTCACAAATGACTGTCAAATGCAGTAGAGGTTAACATGCAGGGATGCAAGTTGTTGAGGACTGAAGGCACATCTCAGTCAGTCAATGTAGTATGAGCACAGCAGTCTCAATGAGAGGGACACAGCCCAGGGGGAGGGATAACAGCTTCGGCTGCTCCAGCTAAATCCACAAGCAAACAAGAGATGGGCTCCTAAGAATGGGCAACTGGGAAAAAAGCTTAAGGTACAGTTTGCTTTTCCGGTAATGACATTCACCACCATTTATAAGCTTCTACAATCTCTTAACGTTGCCTTGAGCTACGTAAATTTAAGAATGATAATAAATTTCTCTAGATCTTTTAAGTGAGATCAGACTTCATTGCTTTTACAATAGTTTTTTAGTTATATTAATCAAGTAAGCCCATACAACTGGAAAGCTTGCACAGAATCACTGCAAGCTTTCCTCATTGTAACACCCAGGAACTCCATCTTGGAGATGGGGAGATTAAGAGATTTGGTGTGCTATATGCTCAGCCTCTAGTTTCTGCTTTGTCAAACATAGAAGTCTGTGTTAAATCTTTTTTTATTTTTTTTTTTTTTAAAGGAAAGAAAGAAATTAAAAAAAACACAAAACCAAACCATTTAACTGCTCAATTAACAGAATTTTAAGCATGGTCCAGTCACTCATGGTTTCAATTTGAAGTCACTTTGTCTAACTGTGAAACAATACCAGCTTTGAAACAACACCCTGTTTTGTAAGTATTCAGCAGATGTTAAATATACAACGAAGGGGAGTCTAAACAGTGCTGCTCCAATAAATTTGGCAGAACTTTTGGATTAAATGGTTAAGTCACCTAAAAAAAAAAAAAAAAAAAAAAAAAAAAAAAAAAAAAGAGTTTCAAGTCAGTAAGCTTTCATTTTCAAATTAAATTAACTGCAACTGTCTTTCATTAAAATTTATTTGCATAAGTGTTACCTGACAGATTTTCTGCTTTTCAGCAGCCTTCTTCAAAGCCAAGTACACCAGTATCCAGCCTGATACTTTTTTTTTTTTTAAAGGGGCCTGAAGGTGGTGGTACTTTTCTATTCAAGTCCCAGCTGCTGTATTTTTCTTACTCTTTGGGAATCTCAGTTTTCGTTTAAGGCATAGGCAACATTAATATATTATACTATTTTAAGACTTCCAGGGGAAAAAAAAAAAACAAAAACAAAAAACCAAAAAAAACCACACCAGACAGTTCCAAAAGGTATGAATTGGCCAAAGACACCCTTACATCAAACTACCATGTTTTATAATACAGCTTCACGGTTTCTGAATGGATGAAATCAGCAATACCAACTAGTACAACCCTAATCCTCAATCTGGTGATAGCACAACACAAAACATTCATGAATCATGAGCCAGAATCCAGCAGGTCTTTTCTGCACGTTTTACAACTCCCTATATCTTTGTTTATATCACATGATTGCAATATACTTATGGCTCTGATCTTACTGCTTTGTACAATACTTTTTTGCCAAGTTAAATTTGTATGCAAGTTGAGCAAATCATTCTTGAATAAAACTAAAGAGGATTCTCATAGTGATGATATACAGTTACATTCTGTCATACACAGGCATACATCTTCAATCATCTCACCAGTGGCCCTGCAGTGGCTGAGATGCAGCACGGGTACAGTCCAGGGAGAGGTTCACCTAGTCTGTGGGAGATGCCAGAGGTTACATTTAAAATACCACAGCTTCTGACCTGGGCTCACCCAGCAATGCAGAGCAGCCCCAAGACTTACAGCAGTACGTGTTACGAGGACAAGTCTTACATAGAGCAGTACAGGGCTGCTAGTGACAGTGCTAGTGCAATGCTTATGCTGTAGAAATCCACCTGATGGCAGGGTTTTTATGGTCCCAGCATACTGTTGCATTGGTATATGGATTACTCCAAAGGAAAGTTTCCTCCTACTGAATGTGAACAAACTATTATTACTGTTAAAACCTTTGTGCTTTGCTACCTATCTATGCAGAGTCCCAAGTGAAATCATTCTGTCTTCCTATGGCCTTAACAGTGAACACTTTTGGAAGAACAGACTACTATTAAAATTAAAAAAGGAGATGAATATGTATCTACATGTCACCCAGTCACACAAGCACTTCACACACTACAGACAGCACAGCCTATAATTAAGGTCACTCAAGTCTTGGCATTGTAAAACTCTACCAATTAACAACTTTGCTAAATACTTATGAATCAAGAAGAAATGCTCCATACCAGATGTTGACTTCTGGTTGATATTCCTGTTTTTAAGAGAAAACTTCAAATATTACAGCTTTGCTCTTTTTGAAAATGTGATTAACAAAAAATTCATAATCTCTTTCCTCAGCCTATCATAATTCCTGTAG
This sequence comes from Antrostomus carolinensis, assembly GCF_000700745.2. Taxonomy (NCBI): domain Eukaryota; kingdom Metazoa; phylum Chordata; class Aves; order Caprimulgiformes; family Caprimulgidae; genus Antrostomus; species Antrostomus carolinensis. Next base: position 20,690 of record NW_010298791.1, on the reverse strand, counting down.
CCACGTTCTTCAAATGGTCCTAGATATCAACCAGCTCAGAAGCAAAGAAACAAATTTTCTTTGCCTCTCTGGTAATTTGACCATCTTAAAGCAGAATGAACTAAATTCACAAAAACCAAACAGGACTACCCCACACTGTCATTAAAAGCATACTCTGACATCATGGGTGAACAATTTAACATTCTGATGTGCTTTGCAAAACTGCCAAGCGTTCACAGTAACAACTAATGCCAACAGGTGAGGAACTTTGACAATATCCTAGGCTTACAAAACACTGACACAGAACAACTTCAGTCCGTATGTTGGATTTACCCAACCAGGTCAATTAATCTTTCTCTTTGTTTTCCCCGTGCTAATCTCTTTTCCAAGCAGGCAAACATGGCCCCTTGTCACAGGCACATCTAATCTAGTGGTGGACACAAGGCTGAGATGTAGCAACAGTCTTGCTAGGTTACATATCAGCATGGCTGGTTCTAGTAAATGGGTAGCACAGATGTAAGGCAGCAAAACCCTTTCTGCAGGGGTTGTTATCTCAGGTGGGGGAAAAGAGCAGGTAGGCGAGTCACCCAATTTAAGTTGCTACAATGCCTACCTATTCACTTTACCCTCTACTTGAAATTATCACCCCTATTTCAGAAGCAAAACAAAGAACAAGACCTTGCTTCCACAACTCCATTTCAGAGTCAACTTTACCTGCCCTGGTAGGATTCACTGCCTCCAGCTACCTATGCCACCCTACCATCCAACATAGCTGCTTAGCAGCAGACACAGCAGAAAGGGGAGCATGTTCACCTTCCACTGTCACAGGTCAGAGATTAACATCTTTATTCAAACTGCTGGGAGCAGCTAAAATTTGGCCACATGCCTCCTTCTTGCCACCTCTACTAGAGGGCAGCAAGCCACAGCAGAGGAGCAGTTCAAACTGCCAGCAGCAATACTGGCAATGCCCCTTCTTATCTAGGTAGCTCTTTTGTACCTGCCTGGAGCAATGGAAAAACTTTGCTCTGGCCCTGCAGATACACACTATAACAAGGTGATATACTGGAGTGGTGACATTAATTATTTTAGCTGCTCTGAGCAAAAGCGTAAACTTTTGCAATGGCTTCTAGTGACAAGGAGATTATTTTGCTACAAAAGCAATGGCAGACAGAAGTAACTACGAAACGTGGCCATCATACTCCCTAAGAAAGGAAATGTGCCTCTGAAAGTGCCTATATATTTTGTATGTGTAGAGGTTATAGACATAGTCCCATTAGTACCACTCCCTAGCATTTCTTAATACTTTCTTCTCAGTACCATCCTGCTGATTAGAAAATTTTTATCATAAGAAGCTAACAAACAGAAAAATACACCCTTTGAAAATGCTCTCAGGACTAACTTCTCTGCATCTTTTTAAAAATTGAGTAAAGCTGCGATTTTTCCCGAGTTGGAAGCGCTTGAACCAAGAACAGGTCAGACCCTAAGTCAGTAGCTGCTCCCTCTGTGGTGCCTCGCTGAGCCCAAAGCTCATCTTTGATACCAGCACTGCTCACTATGGAGCTGGTAGGCAGGAGGCAGCAGGGGTGCAGGAGGCTGCAAGTTTCCAGCACAGTTCCTGGGAAGTCAGAGGACCTGGTTAATTTTGAACAAGTTATCCACCTTTAAGACCAGGGTGGGGTTTTTTTATTTGAATGATATTTTTATACTGTATCTTTCATATCTGTTTTTATATTAACCTATCTATGTGCATATATATAATCTGTTTTGGAGAAATTTTCCTGCTTAAGTTACAGATGCATCTAGAAAAGTATTTGCATTTGCTCCTTTACACCTGATCTAAGCTACACCAACTCTGCACAAACACGACAGGCTGACATAAAGGGCAGTGGAAGGTACACGTTTTAGACTCTTGACTCTGGGGATACCTCCCCAAACCCTGCCACAACACTGCCTGCAAAACTTTCCTCTCATACTGCTAAAACACCATATCCTCAGAACCTACTCAGTTGCCTGCCTTTGCTAAGAGCCATACATTTCTGTTAGAGTACAAAATTCTGCCTTTCAACTTAATTAATAGACAAAATAGGGGAGTACTACTCTAACTTCTTGCCTCTCTTCTTCAGAGACTGACACACCCCTTCCCCTACCCACTGCCCACATCTGCTCTACTTTGAGCATTTCTGACGCACAGAAGAAAACAACTAATTCTGTACAGCGACACATTTAGCACTCATTCTGTATACACACACCATCCGTTCATCAAGCCCACAAAATCCTCTTCACTGACAGAAAGCAGGGGCCACCCCTAGACAAGGCTGCTCCACTTGCACATCAGCAGCCAGCAGCAGAAGCGT
>NW_010298791.1:0-18344 GCF_000700745.2 Antrostomus carolinensis | reverse complement strand
GAACACCTGCCTTCAAGTCATGCTTGTGGCAAAACTTCCCAAATGTTGACTGGCCCTTGGATTTTAAATGCACCTGAACTCTGCAGTGAGGCAGCTACAATTAACTGACTACAAGCCTTATAGAAGCTTGTTGTTAATTGAGTACATATTGGTACAAAGACACAGATGCAACTTAGAAAAACTGCTGCTCTGGAGAGGGGAAAAAAAACCAACCAAACAAAAAACCCCAAACCAAACAAAAACCCACACCACAACCAAAAATGAACCCCTGGTTGAAGGCAATATTTCCATAGGAAGGAAAGTGCCTTCTACAAAGAGGACTATACATATGTATAACCAATATAATTCAAAGTCAAGACAGGAATGGGAGTTTACATTCCCTGTGTGCTTTCATTCAAAGAGGAATGAGAGCACACAGAGACAGTAAGCAACATGCCACCTACATACTCATATCCAAGGCTTTGCTGCAGACTAGCACAGATTAAATGCAAATACACTTACTGTTATGTACACAATACATCCCACAACACCAAGGTGCCTGTGCTCAGGCAAGTTTAAAAAAAATAAACCAAAACCCTCACTTTTTATTTGTCTGAAAACACCCAACACTCCCCTGATCACTGAGAGAAAGAAGGCAGGGGTGTATGCTCAGGGTTTTCTAGTTATATCACACTTGCATGGAAGCCCCCTCACAAAGGGAGCACAAAAGCAGGTTTTTTACACTCCAAAGAAGAACAACAAAGCTGGTGAAGTGTCCGGAGCACAAATCTTATGAAGAGCAGCTGAGGGAGTTGGGGTTGTTTAGTTTGGAGAAAAGGAGGCTGAGGGGAGGCCTTATCGCTCTCTACAACTACCCAAAAGGACGTTGCAGCAAGGTGGGCATCAGTCTCTTCTCCCAAGCAACAAATGATAGGACAAGAGGAAATAGCCTCAAGTTGCACCATGGGAGGTTTAGATTGGATACGAGGAAAAATATCTTCACTGAGAGGGTTGTCAAGCATGGGAACAGGCTGCCCAGGGAATGGTAGAGTCACCATCCCTGGAAACATTTAAAAAACATGTAGATGTGGTGCTTAGGGACATGATTTAGTGGAGGACTTGGCAGCGTTAGCTTTTTGGTTGGAGTCGATGATCTTAAAAGGTCTTTTCTGACTAAAACAGTTCTATGATCAGGACTTGGCACCATGACCCCGCACGGCGCCTGCACACCAGGCCGGCCCCAGAACTGGGCTGGGAGCAACGGGAAGCTACAGCAGCTAACTGCGTACAGACATGTACTCAGAATACACAAGGCAGAAGAACAGTACAAAAGTTTGCTTTGTTTGCTTTGCATTGCAGCTTTCACTGGTGATGAGACACTTGTGATAAGAGGGACATATAAGACTCACTTCTAGTCTTCAGGAGGAGACAGATAAGGAAACTTTGGTGGGGGTGGAGGGGTGGTAGGGAAATAAAAATCTGTATCCAGATAAAAATCTATTCTACCTGATGCATTCAGTGTCTTTAATACAACTTGCTTTCTGAAACTGATAGATAAGGAAACAAAAGAGAGGAGTTTTAGGCACATAAAATGCAAATGCCTTATGTATGAAATGGCCACAGGAAGACTTGTCTTCCATTTTTTGTGTACTTTGAGATTTACAGTGGAGGACACTGTATAAAATGTAATATTTTGTATACTTTGGCTGATTTAGTTCCAGTCTTCACTCCTATATGAAATGCACTTGCAAGAAAATCATGTTTAATTTCTAAGGAATGTAGACTTTCCTACTAGTTTAATATTCTAAACATTTCTCATTGGATAATGCAAGTTGGAAGGGACCCCAAGGTTTCTCGTCCAACCTCCCTGTTCAAAGTAAGCTTAGCTGTGAGGTCATACCAAGTTGCTCAGGGTTTTATCTAGTGTAGTCTTTACAACCTCCAAAGGCAGAAATTGCACAGCCACCCTGGGCATCTGCTCCACTGCCTGACCATCTTTATGGGGGAAAAGGTTCCTCCTTATGTCCAGTCTGAACCTCTCATTTCAGTTTACACCCACTATCACTCACCCTCCCACCATGCAGTGCTGTGCATAGCCTGGCTCCATCCTCTCAATAACCTCCCCCAAGCACTGAGTGGCTGCTGTTGATCCCCCAACAAAACTATCTCTTCCCCAGGATGAGCAAGCTGAAATCCCTCAGCCTGTCCTTGCAGGTCAAGTGGTGGTAGCCTCTGCTGAAATCACTCTCATTTTTTGTACCATAGAGCCCAAACTGGTATGTAGTTCTTGGATGCGATCTAAGAAGTGCTGAACAGTGGACAACCACTTTCCTTGATCTGCTGATTATGTGCGTGGTGATACAGCACAGGATACTGTTGGACTCTTTTGCTACCAGGGTGCACTCTGGCTCACATCCCCCCCTCACACCGCAGGGTCCTCCCTGCAAAGCTGCTCCCTCCAGCCCCCAGCCTGTATCCCTGACAGGGGCTCTTTTTTCCCCATGAGCAGGACTTTGCATTTGTCCTTGCTGAACTTCATAAAGTTTCTGAGGATCCCTCCAGGTCCCTCTGTCTGTCAGGCCTGTCTTCAAGCACGCTGTCTGGTCCTCCCAGTCTGGTGTCATCCACAAACCTGATAAGTGTATTGTGTCACCTGCTTCAGGTTACTGATAAAGACATTAAACGGGACAGGCCCCAGGGCAGATCCTCACTGTGTTGCACTTGTCACTGGCATCCTGGCAGAGTATGACCCATTAACCACTACCCTCTGAGCCTAATCATCCCACCAGTTACCCATCTAGATGTCCACCCTAGCTTGGGTACAAGAGTACTGCAATACAGGGTTGTAAGCCTTGCTAAAGTTGGTATTAATGACTACTCTCTTCTCATCCACAAATTTAGTCACTTCAAAGAAATGAATCAGGTTGATCAGTCATGATTTACCACTGGTACATCCAGACAGACTGGTCCCAATCACCTTCTCCTCCATGCACCCAGAGGTTTGCTCTAAAAACTGGAGAACTGCTGCAGCCTCATGTGAGTGGAAGCACCTGCAGTGTCAGGGCAGTTGCTCTGGCCAGTGCTGGGCATGATGTCCAGGGGAGCTGCTGAGGCAGCTGATACAGTCTTTGGCAGTATTTTGCACCCCTTCCCCGTGTCCTGTGCAAACATCTATGTAAACTACTACTTCTGAGAGCTACACCCACACTCTGGCCTCTGTACTAGCGAAACAGGTACATGACCCTCCTTAATCAGGAGTTAGCCTTTCCCAATGGTACCTGCATCTAGAGATACTAGAAGACCTCAAAGCAGAACTGGGCACTGCAACACCAACACAGAACATCAGCATCCCAGACCCACTGCACATCCCTTCTTTGCTGCCTGTACGTGCTGCAATCTTAAGGAGCACTCGGTACCAAAAGTTCTGAAACTGTCATCTGTTGGGGACACAGTGCTGCCACCTGCCCTGGGATCCACTCCCCCAGAAAAGAGGACAAGGACCTGCAAGTAACAGCTCTGTACCACACCACTGTGCAAGAAAAAGGGACACACTGTCCCAGACAAGTAGAGCAGCCACCAGCTGCTGTGGCAACAGCCTATCCCAAGTGGTCTTTTGACTCTTTTATGGGCTGTTTTGTGATCCTGGGCATATCTCAAGTGGTGCCGTGACCACTAGTCTGCCCAAACCAAGCCTAAATATTCCCTTCCCAGTCTCCAGTTCTATACTGTGTTAGAGGAGATATATTCCCACTGTGTCCTATTCCCAACATGACTATTGCCACTCCAGAACAAAATTTTCAATTTCCAAGGAGTTTCTGGGCGACCACCAAGACCTCACTAAAACCAAGACCCTTAATGGAGGGACCGCCAGTTTTCTTTTTGTACACAATGCCTCTCAGCAGAGTGCTGGTCCAGGATAGGGGTGCCAACATCCTGCAGTAAAGCAAGCAAACACCTGGGACCTTATGGCCATAAAAATGATCAGCGGGATGGAATACCACTCCTGTGAAGAAAGGCTGAGACAGTTGGGATTGTTCAATCTGGAGAAGGGAAGGCTCTGGGTACACCTTATTACAGCCTTTCAATACTTACAGGGGGCCTATAAGAAAGATGGGGATAAACGTTTTAGCAGCATCTGTAGCAATAGGACAAGGGACAATGTTTTTAAACTAAAAGAGGGCAGATTTAGACTACATATAGGGGAAGAATTTTTTTATGAGGGTGGTGAAACACCAGACCAGGTTGCCCAGAGAGGTGGTAGAAGCCCCATTCCTAGAAACATAGAAAGTCAGGCTGGATAGGGGTTCTGAGCAACCTGATCTAGTTGAAGATGTCCCTGCTCACTGCAGAGGGGTTGGACTAGATGACCTTTAAAGGTCCCTTCCAACCCAAACCATGCTATGAATCTATGACTTAGCAAGGGGAAGTCTATCAGATAAACATGGTCCGTTCAAGCAGCTAGGCAAGAGGACTAGGTGAAAAGGGAGAGGGGAAAAAGGGTTCATCACCCAGCTGTGCCAAGTTGAATAAAAAAAAATAAAAGGGATAAAAAAAGTTTTAATTGCCCTGGGACTTGGTAAATAAGTAGTTGATTTTGAGTCTGGGAGTTAATGCCAACGCAACAGCTGGCCTTCAGAAGGGATTTACTAAAATAGCAACTTGTAATTAACACAAGGTCATCACTAAATATTACCAGGCCAATTTGTTGTTAAATAGCTTCCTCCAGTGAATGGGTCCCTGTTGGACTGCAAGCTACTGCACTGTGTCCATGAAGACAGACAACCTAGGCAAGCGCTATGCTTCCCTGAGGAGACAGGGTCACCATACAGGGTTCCTCATCCCCCTACATCTATTCATACCCATGCCCCTCTCTCTCCTCACTGCCCTGAAGATCAATATGGCCTTCTGTTCCCTTGCTACAACACCCGCAGCATCCAAGCCTGCTGGAGGTCTGTGTCAAGGCTGACAGCAATGAGCCAACACTTGTAGAAGAAAATTGTGCAACAGCTTTTGGGCCAGCTCCACCTGTATTCATTCCCTTTGCCGACACTCACCTAGGCATTGCAGCCACATAAAGAGACCATAACAGCTGTAACCCTTGCACAAGTCCCTCCACAAGGCACTTCCCCCTGAAGATCAAGGCCTTCCCAAACAACCTGGTCCATAAGTAATTTTGGCCTGGAAACCTGCCTCTTGGGTGAAGTCCACATAAAAGGATGTTTCAAGCAGACAATTTCTTAGGCAAGGGAGTTTCTCTACTCCCTTCAGATACACAAATTTCTGCACCCAGTTTTACACAGAGGGCTAGGGTGGCATGTCTAGGTGAGTGCTACCACTTCCCACACTCATCTCTGCTCTTCCTTTGGTTGGGAGACCACACCTCACTCTCCATATCCTGGCTACTTGCCTAAACCTTACCAACTTCACCCTGGGTTTCAATGCACAAACAAAAACATCCACTTTGTCACTTATTTTCCAGAATTTGGAGGAACCCTCTTGTGAAGTGAGCCAGCAAAAACACTCCTTTATCTGCCCCAAGGACAGAGGCGGCTTGTGCTGATAAGCACCCTTTGCCTTTCACTGTCATTCTTCCACACTTTGCCTGAAGAGATTTCCAGCCCTCACAGCAGCGGTAGGCAGACTTCATCAGAAAGCAATTGCAGAGGTTGTTCCTATTACCAGGAGGTAAATAGATGCTGAGAGACTTGATCACCATTCCCTTATTCTGCATTGCTACAGAGGCAGGATAATAGCTTCTGCAGGTGGTTGCTAAATGACTTCTGCTCCTGCTGGAAGACATGGCAGGACCAGTACCTGCTGCTCAGCCTGACCAAGCAGTCTACCTGATGGCAGGATGACAACAGAGGGAAGGCAGGGAAACAGACTGGGCACTGTGGAGACAACTGGAGAGGGTTCATCCTGTCAATTGGGGGTAAGTCCCCTCCAGGCCCCTACCAGGACTTTCACAATACAAAGAAGCATATTAACACAGCTATAAAGCTAAGCAAAAATAAGAGGGGAAATACCAGATGAGATGAAATCCAGAGTCCATCCATATACCAGCAGTAGTTAGCCCGATAATCATCTTCTCAGCCTTGCCTCAGCATCTATCAGTACAACCATATAACAAGGTACAGGCTCCTTACCTCTGTACAGAGTTATGCACAACAAAACAAATAACAGAATTTCATATCACTTAAATACCATCTTCACTTATGTCTTATCTGACTTCTTCCCCATGCTTCACTTAAGGTTATTCAAAAAAGGAACAAGACTGGCAGTTCAGAAGTTAAAAAGAAAAAAAAAAAAGTCTCTTATGGTAAAATAATTAATGTGTACATTAGGGTAGGCTTGAGGAACTGGGCTACTCAAGACCAGATCCTGCCTTGTACCTTTTCTTAAGGAAGTGAGTGGACTTGCCAAGGCCTTTGACTCCAGGGCAGCAGAGTTATATATTTTCCAGTTTTGCAACATACTTCACTTTAGGGATAAATAAGCTCATTTTTAGTCTTCATTCAACATGCAAAACACCTCACAGTGATCTTGCTAAACAGTTCTTCATGGGGCAAGCAAATAAGTGATTCTTTTTATCCTTTCTGAAAATTTCATATTCTTGAATCTCTTACAAGTCTGGGAAGGTGGAACTCATTCGTAAATAAGGTCCTGGGAAACACACATGGCCACGGTTTAGCAGGACCACAGACCTGAATGAGCTCTTTCATTTTCAGCATGTCTGGTAACTTGGGTTAAAGAGCAAATGGTGGTTTTGACAGAATATTTCAAAACACAGAGCAACCAGAGTACTACAGTTACCTTTACCTAAAAGAGACTCATACAATAATAATAATAACTGATTTTTCAAAGCATTCCTCTCCATATCTCCTAAAGTAAGCAAAGGTGCTTCAAAAAGTGGTATAATTTAGTTTGGCTAAATGTGAAGTTGAAAACAAGTGGGGGGGGGGAAGAAAAAGGTTTGTAACAGACAAAGCAGAACAGAATTCGCATGTAAATTTGTAGATTTAGGACCTTTATGATGAGCCTTTTGTACATTCACAGAAATCATCAGGCCATCATTGGGTGTTTGGCCACAAGAATTCAGTTGTAGCATTGGTGCCTACATTTGGAAAAATTTATAAGCAAAAAAGATAGAAAGTGATAAAATATTTCAGACTGCATATAAAGCTGTCTGATCTCATCCTGCAAGCACACTGATGGTAAGCCCACAGAAGGAAGTGACAGATTCAGGAGGGTTCAGGGCACAACACCAGCAAAAACCACCACCAAGCGCCAAACGCCCAATAAAAGATTTCCAGATACAAACTGTGGTGATTCCCATCCTTCAAGGAACATCTTGGAGCATCATTTGGAGAACAGAGTCTCCTAAATTTAATGATGGACAAAATTAAATCTGACCTCAAAGAGTCTGGAACTGAAGCTCATACACTAAGAGCTGCAAGTCAACCCCCCTGCCCTGCAATCTAAACAAAAAGAAACAGTATTTCTTGAAAATTACTAATACAAGTTGCAGCATAAAGTTGTTAAAATATCAGCCTCAAGTTAATGATTGGTTTAGAGATTCTGTTCTTTATAGGATCATGTTATATACTCCTCTTCAGGGAATATTTTCATCCTAGCTTCAACTGTATCTCTACAATTTAAAAAAAATATTATTGCACAGTATATTCAAGGTCAGCTGTTTAAACTGTTATATATCTAACTGAAGCTTAAATAGGAAGTAAAGGAAAAAAATTGAAGTGAATTAAACTTTTTCTGGCCATCTCAGGTAATTTTTCCCATAATGTCAAAGCTAGAGAAAACTATTAATAAATTTAGCACCAATATCCTGTCATAACTGTTTATTCTGGCCAGATAAAACCACATTTGGTGGAAAAACATTGATTTCCTTTCAGCATCATAGCCTGGAACAGCAAAAGCTTTGTTTATAAAAAAAATCCAAATAGCTTTTTCTCTCCAACCTGCCCAGTTGGCTTACATATAACAACTCTTGCTGTAGGGGACAGAATGAACATTTACACTCTGAATTGCAGACCATCCAATTTCTGCAACTAAGCTACCTCTCAAAAAGCTTGACTTATACTGGATAAAGATTATCAAGGCTTCAGTGTCCTTCCTTCTAACATGAACTCAGTAGATTGTAGAATTTAAAAAAAATATATTTACTCTATTTATGGGAAGATGCTTTCATGAGATAGCTCAGAGAAATGGGGGGGGAGGTTTGTTCAAAAAGCAATCTATATACAGGAGAGCCACTGGAGTTGGGGCAAGACCAGCTGCCAGGCATCTGGCAGGTTTGTCAGCATTGGCACACATGCTGGCTATCTGGCAGTTAGCTTTTGCATCTGTTAGTTTCAGCAACAGCCATAGCTACATCAAAAGCCACAAAGGCATGTCCCGGTTATTTTTCATGGTGTCTGCATTGATCTAACACATTCTAGGTTCACTGCCCAGTTTCTTCTTGTTGTTTTGTGGGTTTGTTTCCATCCCTTCCCCCTCAAAAAAAAAAGTGTGAAATAAGAGGGCAAGCACTGGGTGACACAACTGGAAGAGAACCACCATTAATATACCAGGGCTTTGTATATAGATGCATAGATACATATATATTTGTCAAGGTTCTCTAGACACTAGAATGACTGTCTCACAGAGGCAGCGCTCCACACCACCTTCTCTTGCCACACTGTTCACCAACAATAAATAAACCACATTAAAAAAATAAGAGGAACATTGTCTTTTAATGTAATTCCATGAACTTTATCTTGTCAACTTTTTAATTTATTTTGGGCAATGTTACCCTCCATTGGTGTTTAATAGACCTGTAGGCTTAGTGCTGTGATAAACATTGCTGGCTAGCCTAGGATCACTAGCCCTCTTCCCTGAATACCCAAAAGGAAAGCAAGCACTTCCCTAAAAAACAGGAAACCACATTTTAGCAAACCTAAAGTCTAGTTTTGTGAGTATCTCAAGGGCAGTATAAGATCATACTGATCCTGAATGCACAGTCTCACCCTGTCTGACTGCTCACTCCACATTGAGACCAGCACGAACAACGAGGAGGCCACACAGCAAACTAGAATTGGGAAGCTAATCCCAGCAAAAGCTAAGGATTTGGGCTGTATTTGTTGAGCTGGTTTCATTTGGATCAGTTTCCCAAGCTGGCTTCCAGTATGTCTGCGCCGGCACACACTGGGGGTGTGTTTAGGGCAGGGAGAAGCTGGAGCTGCTTCTGGCAGCGGGTGCAGCTCAGGTGCCGAAGCAAAGACAGAACAGAACAACTGATGTTGTGAGAGGGACGTTTAGTCCTGTGGGCTTTGCAGAGGTGCTAGGGACCCTGGGCCTGCCAGCACCTCCCCACTAGCACTTGCTGGTAGCTTTAAATTGTGCAGTGACCCTACTTGTATCTCATTCCAAGAGGAAAGTAGTGCCAGGACTCAAGTCACATCAGCTGCACCTCTCAGCCATTGGTGGCTGCCCATTTTCACTAGGGGAAATTCCAAGTTCACCACTGCTCTGGTGTTTGTGTTTAGGCACTCTTAGACTGAATAGTCCTCACGCTGCAAACACTGCCACAGCTTGAACAGATCAAATCAAACTGGGTAGGTTGTCAGCTAAGGCTGAGATTCATCTTTGCATCAAGGCAAGGTTTTGCACTGCTTATCTCTTGCATGAGCCTTGTGTGCAGAAGAGACCCTGCCAGCAGATGTGGGCAGAAGTTGTCCCCTCTACCCACACCAGATGTTTGCAATGCATGAAAATTTTACCTTGCCAGTTAAAGACTGCTTTCAGAAACACAGACCTTCTTAACAATACTGCCTCAGCATATATCATCTTTTGAAGTGGGGTACTGGGGATTTTCACATCCTTACCAAAATATCATCTTAAGATTTCTACAATGTTTTACATTTACCTGCTACAGGCAACTGTCTAAGGTGAATTTATTATCATACCATATTGCTTGCCATCACTATACTGCAAGGAAGTATTTATGGTCAAATCTACGCTAAGAGAAGTGAAGTTGATTTTCTTTGTTGTTGGACCAGTAGGAAAAAAAAATAACAGATTTAATATTTGCAAAGAACTTGGAAAACATCTGAGAGAGAAAAGCACAAGTACACCATCCCTGGTAATATTACAGGATGAACATAGGCAGGGGAAAAAATATATTTTTTTTTAAATCAAAGTATGTAGCTTTTTTTTTTTCCTCAAGAAAATCTCACTGCAAAGTAAGTCAAGAGGTCCAGAGGTAAAACAGATATTCTACATATTTCTCACCTGCCCTGTGGTTTTTGTTTGTTTTAAACACAATTCAGACAGCTCCCTACTCAGTGAAAGAAACCTATTTTTCTAGTTTTCCCTCCTGGGAAATTTAAGGCTTTTCAGACTGTGGATCTCTCACCCATTTCTCCCTCTTTATGATCACCTTCCCAAGAGCTTGGATCATAGTGATGCTCCCTCCAACAGCCTTGACCCACTAAAACACCTGAGCAAGAACAGCTGTTATTGCCTCATACTGGTGATTCTGCCATATATCTTCACCACTCTCCCACCTTTGTCAGGCTGGGAATTGGAGAAAAGAAGCTCAAACCTTAAGTCAGACAAGAGATAGCATTCAGGAATAATTGTTTATACTAGTTAGAGTCTTACAGCTGCAAGGGAATGAGAATCAGGCAAGAAAAACAAGGCTTCGAACACTAAGCCACAGTAAGATCACACTTGACAGCTCAGGTTTCAAAACCTGCTCCTGCAAAATTGTGTGCACAGGCATCCACTGCAGGTGTCCCACACCTTTTAACACCTAAAGTGGTGCCACTGGTATCACCTCCATGTTCATTGTATGCTCAAGCCTGCAGGGGATCTCTCCATCCCTAAAGATGGATCTCCAAAATCCTCGGTATGCCCTCAGAGTCCACCGATGTAAGCTTACACAATACCAGTTTTCAAGAAACTCTGGTTTTGTTGTCATAGACCATTATACACAACCAATAGCAAACAATGAAAGTAGCTGAGAGAGAGTTCATTTACATTTTGCCACTTTTCATCTTTCTGCTCAGTGGTCTATAGTTAATCAAACCAACACCCCTTCTTTATGCGTCACAAGCACAAGAAAGAAGTAGGCACTGTACATCCTTCCTGCTATTCTCTTGCAAATGGAGTCACAGCAGAATTCAAAAGTAGTGCACAGAGGCTGAGTGAATTATGCATCTGGCTCCTCTCAAAAGCCAAGGAAAAGCTCAAATGCCAGATTTCCTTAAAAGCAAAGCATCCCATCAGCAAAATGACACTGACTGTCTGTATTATGGGCACTGGCTTTTTTCTTTTCAGAAATAGCATTCATTCATCTGTTGTTGTTTTAATTAGAAAAACTGATAAATACAAAACCAATGGGGGAAAACAATGTAAAAATAACAAAGATATTTATCCGCTAAAGGGAAGTGGCAAAGAGCAGCTGTCCTTATGATCACCAGGCACGTGAAATTGACCCTCATCTTTATTACAAATTTAAACCAACAAAATAAATTAAAACTCAAAGTCAGACCAGGAACCCAGGTGGGGAAGTAATAAGCAAAGCTCAGTTTACCCCCAGCCTGACCAGTCATGTCTGCAAAAATAAGTACCTTTGTCTGCTGCCACCACAATTATGCTCTCATCACCATTGCTGAAGATGAGATAGGAAAGCACTGCAGTAAATGAATAGCTCCAGTTATTCACAGAGGCTATAGAGACATGTGGTATAGACAGTTAATTTTTAAATTTCCATTAAATACATGCATTTAAATATAGCATAGGGAACAATAGTGCATTGATCTGGTCTTTTCTCCTAGTAAGTCTTTTCCATTAGTGGGATCCAATCTTGCACTGGCTAAATTCCCACTGAGTCCAAAGAGCTTTGCACAAGGGAATATTGCACTGTTCAGCTACTTGCCCTTCTCTGCTAGATCCTACGCACCAAGGAGACAGAGCACAAAGACAAGGCCTTAAAGAATGTTCAAAGCCAAGAAGTCACAGCTGGGATGGTCTGAAAGAAAGGAATAGCCTCCTCCCTGCTCCCAGTAGCCCTGTCCTACAGGCAGAGACGCCCCCATAAGCACTGCAGGGAGACAGGGGATCTAGGGCTAGAGCTGCTTCCACACCTTGTGCTCTAGGCTGCATCTATGGTCCAGCCTCCCCTTCTGCAAGCAATCATCCATCTAGGATCAGTGCATTTTTCCCTACTGACTGATGACACATTGAATTCACACTTAGCAAAAGAGTATGGGCTGTTTGAATATCATCTTGCCAAGGCTACCACGTGAGTTCATTACTTACAAGTTCCTTAGTTTTCAAACATTGGCAAGAGAAACAGCAAAGTTTTTATTACAGATTCCACTTGCGCATAGAATTCAGCTAAACATTTAAAAGTGCACCATATATCTCTATTCAGAACCAATTACAGCGGAGAAAGGAATAGGATTAGCTTTATTTTGTGAGAAATTCCAACAGATTCATGCACCCAGCTGTTTTCATTCTTTGCAGAAAAGAAAAAATAAAAATAAAAAGTAGGGTCACTTGTTGCTGTAAAAATGCCTTCATTAAAATCTAGAATCCACCAGGCACAAGAATCAGGTCTATAGATTAGTGCTTTTACAACCACCAGTAGTAGAAAACTCCTAAAGTGCTTTCTTTTTTTAGCTCTTCTAACACAGAAGAATCAAGCTCATGAATTCATATTTCTTTACAAAAGCCTTGAATTTTATTATAGTACAAATGGCATTTATAACTTCCATCTCACATTTTTTGCATAAGCACAATTCAAGGCAGTGGGGCATGTTTGCATATGTCGAGTGAATGAGGCTATGAGAGGTAGCAATTAGGATCACACTGATCATATGCCATTCTGTCTCTCTCATAATTTTCCTTGAACTGAAAATACCCGTTCCTCCCAACACACACTTTTTGTGCAGTGGTACTCCCAGTTCCTAATAGAAATCAGGGCACCTTATGCTCAGCACAGTAGAAGCACAAAAGCACAAAAAGACAACAATTAGAAACTAATACCTGTTCTGGTGGGATGCAGATTAAATTGAAGTTAGAAGATAACACCATTACTCCATTTTACAGAAGTGGAGCTAAAAAACAAAGAGATTAAGGGTTTGTATACACTAAGGCATTTCACAGTTTTGCTTTCTTCAATACTTTGTGTAGCTTGTTTATTTAGATTGCAACTCATCAAAACAGGATTATCCCTCATTTGTGTTTATACACTGTCTAACACAAAGCAGCCATGAATAACTACAGAGGAATTGCTTTTCAGATGGTAATAGCTACAGGTGATTAATAACAATGCAACTCCAAGCATGTAGCTGACAATACTGTGTTTTCTTTTCTGGGTTACAGAGATTAATATTTCAAGTCATGATCCACTGATACGTAACTAACCTGCACAGAGGGGAAATAGAAACAGTATGCCTCTGCTCCTGGGAACAGTGGCAGGACTGAACTACCTGACACACCTATTTTTGAGAAAATAAAGTAATAGCTAGGATGAAATGCTTTTCTGGAAGAAGGATGTGTCCACCAACCCTTGCTTCAAGACTTAGCTGTCAGAGGTAACTAGAAAAGAAAAGGGAGAGGAGGAGCAGAAAGGAAGCTAATACTAAGTTAACTAGCACAGATCTGTCAAGAAGCAGAGAAGACTGTTGATACTCCTTTTTATAATACATACTAATATTGTCATCATCAGGGGCTTTTAGCCCCCATCTTGTACCAGGCTGTTACAGCTATCACACATTACCTACACCAAACACCAAAATGTAAGCATCTAATGTCATTTGATTTGTCCTGATGCATTTGGGACATTTGCACATGGCTGACAGATAGACTAGGAGAGCTGCAGGAAACCCAGCCTTTCTGGAGCAGCAGCTTTAAGCCAGCTCTGCGAGCTTTAAGTTGTCCTTACCCTAAGAGAGATAAATGGCATTAAGTGTCTACGCTTCAGAAGTTACATTACTTCCCCACGCAATATCTGGGTTTTGGCTGTGCAGCACATGCTAAGAGATGTGGTCTCAGGCAGCGAGTCCACAGAAAAGCAAAGCCAACTGCCAGGATGGCCCCCCCAGCCTCATCCCTGCCCACCCTGTAGGATCCCAAGGGCAGGGGTCTGCAGTGAGCTGGCAGCACATCAGGGCAACATTCCTGCCAGCCTGGACCCATGGGCCACACAGCCCTCACCGTGACCTCTGTTATGAGCCCTGCAACAATCCCAAAGCCTCTGGCCCATCTAAAATGCAGAAAATGAACCCTCAGAACAAGGAGGATCCCTTCTGCAAAGCTCTTTGAGTGCAAGGAAAGTGGCATTTGAGAGGGCAAGTTGTATGAAATGCTGATTATTAATCAGATTTAAATGAGTAACTATGTAGGGCACAAACCCATGTATTACAACTCCATTACGTAACAGGACTTGAAAACACTCAAACATCATCTCTGCTAAGATTTGTGGCTCAAACTCCTGGTCTTTCCACACAGAAAGCTTCAAAACAAGTGAACTATATAAGAATTGAGATTATAGACAAAGGGAATATATTAAAGAAAGCTATTCCTTATTTATGACCCAGAAATCATTTACTTTGAAACCAGGACTTGGGGCAGATACTTCACCATGAGCACAGCCCTGAGGAATGCTGAAATCAGCCATCAATAACTCTTTTCACAAGACAAGCTCCCCAAGGGCAGAAGGATAATACCAAGCTGGGTGGTAGTTTTTAAGCAGCTGGACACAAATTGGGACTTGTCAGTTGTTGTTCCCAGGCACTGCATGTCAAATTGGAAGAACCTGTTGTGCTCTCTTTTTTTTTCCCCCCCCATGACTGGCTGCAGAATGCAGAAGAGGCACCTGTTGACTCCTGGATTAGTTTCCATGTGATGAACAGCTCTTATCAATCATCACTCAATGAGAGATTTCAAAATAATAGTTTCTTCTCATTTTCCCCACAGCAAGAAACATTCAGCACAAATGGCAACCAAGCTGCAACCTGCTTTTCTGACATCTGGGCTCTGCTGAGAAAGTTTCTTCACCAGCTGGTTTTGGAGGCTTCTTGCTGTTTCCAGTGCAATTTATAAAAGCCATTCTAGGAACCAAGCTCAAGAAGCTGCCTAGAAGGCAGACTGACATTGGAAGCACCTATGGCCCAGTGTCCCAGTAGCATCAGGCCCAAACAGGGGGCCCATTATTCAAGCTAGCTCTGTAGTAGCTCATCACCTGAGGCAGAGAAGATACAGCTGCCTGAAAAGGCAGTGGAAAACTCAAAGCCCCATTGAAATAGTCTATGGAGAGTGCCGTGCTCTGTTGTACGGCAGGGCACAAGATGCCTTAGCCAACAGCTCGCCTCATCACCACTGACTCAGTAATGCCTTTGATTTAGTCTTTCTGTAGCCAAAGGCTCCCTAGGACAGATGGGGACTAGGTGACACCTTGAGCTCTAATGCTGCCAACATGAGCTAACCCCAAGCTACCCAATACACACTTCAGCAGTCACACTTCTAATTGATCTCTGCACACATCAGCAACATAACCACCAAAACACACTGGAAACCAAGCCCAGCATCTTCCCCTGCTCAGTTCTTGAGAGTCTTTTATCTAGCAACCAAGAATGGACTTCCCCTTCCCTCTTTGCAACCCAGATCCACTTTCAACTTGGTTCTTGTCTCTTGTTCAGCATCTCTAAATCTCCTTCACTGAAATCGGGCTGAGTGTCATCTTCATTTGTTGAATCTCCCAGCTGTCTCTGTGGAGATTCAAGATGGCTCAATAGGCAACTGCTAAGATGATTTTCTCATGGCCACTGTTAGCAGTTTCTCTCTGGTGTGCCATATGGCTAGGAAGATAAACATCTTAAGAAATCCTCCAGAGCATAAGTTTCCACAGTAGTTTGTGAAGCTGCTTTTAACAACCACCTTACAAGCGAGGAGGGCTGTTGTAGCAGACAACCCTTTTCAGGCCTTGATCCCCAAGTCATTAGAGGATGCTTTGGCAGTACAATTTTCTCCTTTGAAAACATTATTTTTGTTGTTCTCGTTGTTGGCTGCAAAGCAATATTGTAGATCGGCTTCATGGGAGGCAAGTCAAATTACTGCTCGTCTTCTGAGTTTAGTAAACAGCTAAGCTATTGTCAAGAGAGCAAGAAATGGCAGAAAATGTGAAGTAGGCTTTAGCATTCTACCCATCTTGAAGTACAATACAGAATACGTCTCTGAAAGGCTAGAAGAACTCTCCATTGAGAGTGAAATTACAAAAAAAATCTACATAGGTGTACTTTGACAGCAAAACATCCCTACAAATGTGGAGTCCTCATATCTATACATCTACATATCTATTTAAGATATTTCTCCAAAGCTGAAAATTCCTCTCTAGTGGCAAATTAGGAAGCTCTGCACAATTACACAACTCTAGCCAAAAGACAGCAAAATTGCAATATGAGGAGCCAACAAGTATTTTGACAGATTTTATTTTAATTTTTTTTCCCCCAGTGTCAGTTTAAGCCGTCTTCTCCCACACACACTCTCTGCTTTGTCCCCTCAGGTGCAGGGCTGTGCACATCACATAATTCCCTGTGGGCTGCTCCAGTTCATTTGGTTTACTTCCCCCCACCTCTAGTTTCCTTTTTTTTTCCTTCCCTTTCCAGGGGATGGGGAACATGCTATCACTATGCTGGGTAGCTGTTGCCAAAATGGCACTGGAAACTGGTATTTCTCCTAGCAGAACTTCCATAAGCATCCCAAGAGCTCTTCTATCCCTGGCCAAGTCCAGGTAAAAGAGCTGTGCCAAAGACATTTGGCTGCTGAACAAGGGGTCTCCAGCATGGTGGGTTCCCACTCTGGGTTTGGCTTGGACCAACCACTATTTCACTGCCTATTGCACCTCACCTCTAGTCCCTTGAGATGCGGGCATGGCAGCTTATTCCACTATTGCATACTTCAAAACTGATTTTACACTCTTGAAAAATTCAAAGGAAGAGCAGAGTTTTGCTGCAGAAACAACCCACAGATGGGAACTGCCCGGCAAGACGGGGAACACATACTGCCAGCCACTGATGGATGTGCACTAGTCAATCCCTTCACATGAGCAAATACATCTATTATTTGCATAGGTGCAATCTATATCTCCTTGACATTAGAGTAAGCTCTGTCAGACAAACATGAGCTCAAATGAGATCAGGCTAGGTACCCACTGTGGGTTTAGCAAATAGGAGGAGAATAGCCACTCCCTTTCTTAATCCTCTAAAAATCTAACGTATAAATTATAAGATGTAATTTTTAAAAAGGAAAACAAAATATTATTTGAAACTTTAAAAAGGTTCAATCACTAAATGTGGCTTGCAGTTTAAGTACAATTGTTCTGGGTGGTCTGCAAAGCACTAAGCTTGCTGTGCAGAAAGGAGTATTTTAAGAACAAATCAGTGGGGCACCAGAGCATTAGAAAAGATGAATTCATGTTAGAAAAACAATTTGTGAAGTCATACACAGAATGCAAATGTTGAAAAAATAAATAATAGCTTCCCTTACCTATTTATTTTCATTTCTTATGCCAAGGTCATAATTCCTTTTTATGTATTTTGAGGATAAATATTAAGATTAATAGATTGTCAACATTACGGAGGCTTAGTCTCTGGGACACAAGGTCATTGGGAAGCAAAGATCTACAGTCACTAAACACAGCAGTAATAAAAGCCAAGAACTCAACAAGTCACTTTCATTTCAGACACAATCAAAATGGTTTTGTATCCCAAATGTGCAAGAGACAGCTTGATCCCTGCCCTAGAGCCACCAAAGGTCTGAAAGACTTTTACCAAGAGTTTGGTAGACTGGGCTTACTTTCTGCATTAGTGAATGTAGATGTAGACCAGTTTAATGATGAGGGGTGTTAAAAAAAAAAAAAAAAAAAAAAAAAAGTGTTTTGAGGGATTTTTCTACCTCCTTGCCATTGCAGTGCAGTCACTGCAGCTCAAGATAAGGCTTCCTCTCCCAAAACTACACTACACACCTTTTCTCTCTCCAAGCTATGGCACAGTCCCCAATAACAGCAGTTGGCTACTCCTACCTAGAAACGCACTTCACAAGATATAGTTGGATAAGATAGTCAGGAGGAGTGGCTGGCACACCAGAAAGTTGTGCTGCCATTCAACAAGACTTGGACATGCTGGAGAGTTGGGTGGAAAAGAACCTGATGAGGTTCAACAAGAGCAAGTGCAGAGTCCTTCACCTGGGGAGGAATAACCACATGCATGAGTACAGGTAAGGGGTTGACCTGCTGGAGAAGAGCTCTGAGGAAAAGGATCTGGGTGTACTGGTGGACAGCAGGCTGGTCATGAGCCAGC
>NW_010298790.1:0-4632 GCF_000700745.2 Antrostomus carolinensis | reverse complement strand
TCTTGGGTGACCTCTGGAGGTTCTGATCTCCTCAAAAAGCTCTTGGGCACCACACCAAGGGTCTCCTCCTCCATGGAAGGTGCTCTTGGGTGACCTACAAAGGTTCTTGGGTGCTCTACAAGGTTCTGGGCTCCACAAAAGGCTGTTGTCCACCACATAGAGGTTCTTCTCTTCCATGGAAGGAGCTCTTGGGTGGCTTAGGAAGGTTCTGGGCTCCACAAAACACTGTTGTCCACCATATAGAGGTTCTCCTCCTCCATGGAAAGGTCACTTGGGTGACTTAGGAAGGTTCTTTGGTGACCTATGAAGACTCTGGGCTCCACCAAATGCTGTTGTCCACCACGTAGTGGTTCTCCTCCTCCATGGAAGGTGCTCTTGGGTGACCTACAAAGACTCTGAGCTCCATGAAAGGTGGTTGTCCACCACGTAGAGGTTCTACTCCTCCACAGAAGGTGCTCTTGGGTGACCTACAAAGGTTCTTGGGTGTTCTACAAGGATCTGGGCTCCACAACAGGGTGTTGTCCACCATGTAGAGGTTCTCCTCCTCCATGGAAGGTGCTCTTGGGTGACCTACAAAGGTTCTTGGGTGTTCTACAAGGATCTGGGCTCCACAACAGGGTGTTGTCCACCACGTAGAGGTTCTCCTCCTCCACAGAAGGTGTTCTTGGGTGACCTACAAAGGTTCTTGGGTGTTCTACAAGGATCTGGGCTCCACAACAGGGTGTTGTCCACCATGTAGAGGTTCTCCTCCTCCATGGAAGGAGCTCTTGGGTGACCTCTGGAGGTTCTGATCTCCATCCAAAGCTCTCGTGCACCACACCAAGGTTCTCCTCCTCCATGGAAGGAGCTCTTGGGTGACCTCTGGAGGTTCTGATCTCCATCCAAAGCTCTCGTGCACCACACCAAGGTTCTCCTCCTCCATGGAAGGAGCTCTTGGGTGACCTCTGGAGGTTCTGATCTCCATCCAAAGCTCTCGTGCACCACACCAAGGTTCTCCTCCTCCATGGAAGGAGCTCTTGGGTGACCTCTGGAGGTTCTGATCTCCATCCAAAGCTCTCGTGCACCACACCAAGGTTCTCCTCCTCCATGGAAGGAGCTCTTGGGTGACCTCTGGAGGTTCTGATCTCCATCCAAAGCTCTCGTGCACCACACCAAGGTTCTCCTCCTCCATGGAAGGTGCTCTTGGGTGACTTATGAAGACTCTTATCTCCATGAAAGGTGGTTGTGGACCACGTAGAGGTTCTCCTCCTCCATGGAAGGTGCTCTTGGGTGACCTCTGGAGGTTCTGATCTCCATCCAAAGCTCTCGTGCACCACACCAAGGTTCTCCTCCTCCATGGAAGGAGCTCTTGGGTGACCTCTGGAGGTTCTGATCTCCATCCAAAGCTCTCGTACACCACGTAGAGGTTGTGTTGACCAAGCAAAACTCATCTGGCGACCATCTGGCAACCGCTCAAGCATCTCCAAGTAGGTTGAGATCCTCCACCACGTGGTTCTTCACCATCTCCCTGAGGAACCAAGGTGGTTTTTGGTCAAGGACATCATTGTCCTCGTGTCACCGTGAAGCACTTTTCGCGCAGTAGTAGGTGGCCGTGTCGTCGGCCCTGAGGTTGTTCATCTGCAGCGTGACCGTGCTCTGGGAGTTGTCCCTGGAGATGGTGGTACGACCTTGAAACCTCAACCCGTAGGAGATGCCACCACCACTCCCAATACCCCCGATCCACTCGAGATTCTTCTCGGGTGGTTGTCTCACCCATCCCATGTCGTAGCTGGTGATGGTGAAGCCGTTGACCTTGCAGACGAGGCGCAAGGACCCCCCGGGTGGTTGAAGGCCACCTCCGGACTCGACCAATTCCACGGCCGCCCGTAACCCTGGAGAAGATGGAAGGAGATAATTAAATGACCCATTTTGGACAGAATTGAGCCCAAAATTCACCCTCGAGAAGGTGGTTGAAGGTCCTACCTGGCAGGGCCACGAGGAGGAGGAGGAAGGTGAAGGTCAAGTGGTTGTCCATGATGGATGAGGGAAGGTAGGGGAGATGCCACCATGGTGGTACCATCGGCTTTTAAAGCCCCTTCGAAGCCTCATTTGCATAAGGAAGCTCCACCCACCTTCACTCAAACCCCGCCCCCCCCTTCGTTAATTGCCCAAATCCATCCTCGAGGTGTTGATTAATTAATTAATTAATTAATTAAGGGATTAATTGTTGTTAATAAAGAGGGCGGTTGGGTTGTTGTTGACGACGGAGTCTCCGGGGAGTGGAGGGCAGGTGGTGGGGAGAATTAATTAATTAATTAGTTAATTAAGTAACAGACGATCGCTCAAGGGAATTAATTGCTGGTGCGCGTTGAATTAATGACCAGGACTCCACGGAATTAATTAATCTCCATTAATTAATTGGATATATAGGGAATTAATTAATTGTAACGGCTCTAAGGAGCTGAGCGCAGAGTTAATTAAAGGATTATTAATTAATTGTGATTAATCATTGGTGTAGAGTGAAATAATTAATTAATTGCAATGTCCACAGGGAATTAAGCACAGAAATTAATTAACTGCAGGATGTCGATTAATTAATCAGATATACAAGGACTTAATTAATTGCAACATCTCTAAGGAGGTGAACAGAGAATTAATTAAAGGATTATTAATTAATCGCCATTAATCATTGGTGAACAGTGAATTACTTAATTAATTGTCATGCCCACAGGGAATTAAGCCCAGAAATTAATTAACTGCAGGATGTCGATTAATTAATCAGATATACAAGGACTTAATTAATTGCAACATCTCTAAGGAGGTGAACAGAGAATTAATTAAAGGATTATTAATTAATCGCCATTAATCATTGGTGAACAGTGAATTACTTAATTAATTGTCATGCCCACAGGGAATTAAGCCCAGAAATTAATTAACTGCAGGATGTCGATTAATTAATCAGATATACAAGGACTTAATTAATTGCAACATCTCTAAGGAGGTGAACAGAGAATTAATTAAAGGATTATTAATTAATCGCCATTAATCATTGGTGAACAGTGAATTACTTAATTAATTGTCATGCCCACAGGGAATTAAGCCCAGAAATTAATTAACTGCAGGATGTCGATTAATTAATCAGATATACAAGGACTTAATTAATTGCAACATCTCTAAGGAGGTGAACAGAGAATTAATTAAAGGATTATTAATTAATCGCCATTAATCATTGGTGAACAGTGAATTACTTAATTAATTGTCATGCCCACAGGGAATTAAGCCCAGAAATTAATTAACTGCAGGATGTCGATTAATTAATCAGATATACAAGGACTTAATTAATTGCAACATCTCTAAGGAGGTGAACAGAGAATTAATTAAAGGATTATTAATTAATCGCCATTAATCATTGGTGAACAGTGAATTACTTAATTAATTGTCATGCCCACAGGGAATTAAGCCCAGAAATTAATTAACTGCAGGATGTCGATTAATTAATCAGATATACAAGGACTTAATTAATTACAACATCTCTAAGGAGGTGAACAGAGAATTAATTAAAGGATTATTAATTAATTGTGATTAATCATTGGTGTGCAGTGAATTAATTAATTAATTGCCTTGTCCACGGGGAATTAAGCACAGAAATTAATTAACTGCAAGATCTCCATTAATTAATCAGATATACAGGGAATTGATTAATTGTAACAGCTCTAAGGAGCTGAGCGCAGAGTTAATTAAAGGATTATTAATTAATTGTGATTAATCATTGGTGTAGAGTGAAATAATTAATTAATTGCAATGTCCACAGGGAATTAAGCACAGAAATTAATTAATTGCGATATCTCGAGGGAATTAATAATCGATAGGCAGGGAATTAATTAATTGTAACGGCTTTAAGGAGCTGTGTGTGGAATTAATTAAAGGACTATTAATTAATTGTGATATCTCTAAAGAATTAATCACCGGTGTGCACTGAATTAATTAATTACAATGTCCTCAAGGAATTAATCAGAGAAATTAATTAATTGCACGATCGTAATTAATTACGATGTCCCCAGGGAGATCAGGGTACGTGGAATTAATTAATTGGGATATCACTAAATAATTAATCAAAGATAAACACGGAATTAATTAATTAATTAAAATTTCTCTGGGGAATTAATCAGGGAAAATAATTAATTGCATTATCTCGAGGGAATTAATCACAAATATACACGAAATTAATTAATTAATTACAAGCTCTGCAGAGCCCTCATTACTGATTACACTGAATTAATTAATTGCCAGTTGCCCTGATAATTTAATTACTCTGATTAATTTAATTGCAATCTCTCCCTGATCATTTAATTACCCTGATTAATTAATTGCAATCACTGCAGAACCCTGATCATTTATTTCTATTAATTAATTTAATTGCAATCTCTGCAGAGCCCTTATAATTTAATTACTCTGATTAATTAATTACAATCTCTGCTGAGTCCTAATCATTTTTTGATATTAATTAATTTAATTACAATCTCTGCAGAGCCCTGATCATTTAATTACCCTGATTAATTAATTGCAATCACTGCAGAGCCCTGCTCATTTATTTCTATTAATTAACTTAATTACAATCTCCACAGAGCCCTGATCATTTAATTACCCTGATTA
>NW_010298789.1:54698-62132 GCF_000700745.2 Antrostomus carolinensis | reverse complement strand
CCTTCTTTTTTCAAGATTACTTGTATCTGTACATTTCTATCTTTTATCTGTATAATTCCACCTTACTTTATTCCAGGGCATGATCAAAAATATGTGTGGCTGTGCTACTGTTGCATCAATTATTATAAAACTGATTTGCCAAGTACGCCTCATTTTTCCTTTTGCTGTAACATTTTTCTTAAGTGATGCTCTCCTGAGTAATCACGGAATTAACTTAAGGAGTGTTTCTCCCGCATCAAACTTAACCCTGTCTCCTTTGATCAGACATTATCCAAACTGAAAATAAGATGGCTGAAAATCCTTCCAGATGATCACAGACAACATACAAAATCATGCCTTACAAAACAACAGACAAAACTATAATGTGTCTGATCTGTCTGTGTATGGATGACTCAATTAACCGGAAGGACGTAAAATGAGACATTGGCTGGACTTCAGCTACTCTGGTGTATGCTTTATCCATGAGCAAACAGGAACACATTTCTGTGATAGTGGAAAAGCAAGATGGGAAATTGTCTTGATTTCCTCCCATTCATTGAGGTTGCAGGTATAGCATGTTAGAAGAAAGAGGCTCTGTAATGCTAAAATGTGTAAAAAAAGAGTTTTTCCATTAAATGTCTGCATTTTTATGTTAATATATAGGAGTCCAAATGTTGAACCAGGTTGCCCAGAAAGCTTTTTGCTGTCCTTGGAAATATTCAACATTTGACCATAAGCAACCTCATTTGGTTGGGCCCACAATGAGTATCAGAGAATCACAGAATCACAGAATGTTAGGGATTGGAAGGGACCTCGAAAGATCATCTAGTCCAATCCCCCTGCCAGAGCAGGAACCTAAATGACATCATATAGAAAGGCGTCCAGGTGGGTTTTGAATATCTCCAGAGAAGGAGACTCCACAACCTCCCTGGGCAGCCTGTTCCAGTGTTCCATCACCCTCACTGTAAAGAAGTTTCTTCTGAATTTCAAGCAGAACCTCCTGTGTTCCAGCTTGCACCCATTGCCCTCTGTCTT
This sequence comes from Antrostomus carolinensis, assembly GCF_000700745.2. Lineage (NCBI taxonomy): Eukaryota > Metazoa > Chordata > Aves > Caprimulgiformes > Caprimulgidae > Antrostomus > Antrostomus carolinensis. The sequence continues at coordinate 61,118 of NW_010298789.1, read as the reverse complement.
ATCATTGGACATCACTGAGAAGAGCCTGGCTCCATCCCCATGACATTCTCCCTTAACATATTTATAAACATTAATGAGGTCTCCCCTCAGTCTCCTCTTCTCCAAGCTAAAGAGACCCAATTATTATTGAATAATATTTGTCCTAGTACTGACCCTTGAGGGACTCCACTAGACAGAGGTCTCCAACTAGACTCTATCCCATTGACCACCACTCTCTGGCTTCTTCCCACCAGCCAGTTAACAGTCCATAAGGGAGTCGGAGTTGGACTACTAGAACTCCAGAGGTCCATTCCAACCTAAATTACTCCATGACTTTGTAATGCATATCTGAAATGCTTCATTTTGCAGGTATTGAAAGCAAAGGTAGGTTTTTGAACAAACTTCCCCCTCAAGATTTCTTCCTGGAAGGAAGTAGATAGCAATGATCTACATATAGTGCTTACAGAAGAGAGGACCTCAGATCAAAGGCACACGATCTATAGACCATCCAAGGCTACTGTGAGAATAAAATATTCAAATGCAAGTTTTTTGTTCCTTGAATCTACCTCTTGCTCAAGGGCAAATAGGAGATGCATAAATTTTTGACAAGCAATAAAGATATATGGTCTTGAAAATCTACCCCTTGTTTTCAGATTTTGACAATCCCAATCTTTCTTAAATTTCAGAATAACTTCTTCTTCTTGGTCTCATGAGCTTGTTTTGTATTTTCTAGTAGAAGTGTCTAACTATCTGACCATCTTTCATCTTATATCAACTTAATATGGCTTGAACATGCAAACGCCTTTGTTAAAATGGAACATGTTCTGAGTATGGAGACAGAAAAAATCAGTTGCATAGAATCTCTTAAGGGTTGAAAAGAGAGATTATTTAAAAGAAGGAAAAGTCTGTTATTCATTCACAAATGAGAAAGTAGAAGAAACTGGTCTGTTTTTTTCTAATTCTGAATTGCAAACTTCATATTAAAAGAAAAATCTAAAATGCGATGTTGAGATTCAAATATCAAGGAATGAAGACATCTAATAAAGTGACTATATTTTAATGTGACCAGGCCTATCCAAACATTCATTGGTGACAGCTAGACAATATTTACAAAAGCTGTTGCAACATGAGCCTGCATGCATAACAAAATGCAAACAGTATGAGTTGTCCTTAATCACTTTTCATGTAAGTAAGTGCAAGGTCACTTAGACAGAGGCTAAATCTATGGCAAACACTGTCAATGTGGAGCTTTACAAAACTGGAGTGAAGAGGCTTTTAGTGAAGCAAATACCACCCCCTAACTCTGTCTATAACAAGGACTGATTTTCTGCTCTGTGTTTCTCGTCAGAGTGAACATTAGTGGGAATAAATTACAGTACTGTTCAGATGCTTCCTCCCTGCCAAAATGAAGGCATTTAGGGGAGAGGAAAATAGAAGTTGCCTAGTAAGGCATTTCCTTCTAGCAGTTTGGTAAGAGTCAGAAAAAATTATATAACAGAGAATCCACCAAAAAAGTGCAGGTATAACCTAAGTCTGATAGTCTAATGGATCAAAGACCTTAAAAAAAAAAAAAACACATGTGTGTACACATTTGTTACACAAATTTGATGTGTTTTTAATGACATATGATAACATAGTCAAAACAGTTTTTAATGATTAAGACAAAAAAAATTCCTGGATATGAGTGTTGTAGTCTCATTTGAAAGTGGTGAATAGGTTCATCTACCCAATTGATAAACATGAAAGGAGCCTAGATGGACTTGTTTTCCCTAGAAATGACTGCAGAATAATTGTTATCTGACACGTCCTTTATCAATGTCTGTGATATGAAATCTCAAAGATCCCTTATTAAATAAGGGTATGTTCTTAGGAGTGAGGACAGAAGAAATGTGATATGCTGTCAAAGAGCTTATAGGAAAATGTTACTTTAAAAACCCTGTAGCATGTAAGATATATCAAACAAGATGAGAGGAAACAAATGTGCTTAATTTAATAAAGTATGCTTTTTTTAGGCAAAAAACCTACTTTGACTTCTAGGCTGATTTTTCAGTTATAAGTGTGGGAAGACATGTCAGCCAAAAATACAGGACTTCATCCATTCTTGGGGAAAAAAAAAAAAAGAAAAACCATAAAGAACCAGCAAATCACTTAGAATGTTCTTAAAAATTCTTTCCTAGCTTCTTAATTTGAAACTCTAATTTAAACACTTTCATTTAAATAAAGCAAATCACACTTTTATGGAGTTTGTGTGGAATGTCTCCCAGGAGGGCCGCATTCCCAAAGTAGAGTGAAGGGTAAGCACTGAGGTTAGTGGTGTCCAAAAGGATTAGGGGAATGGAAGAAAGGGAGGCAGTCTATAGGCAATGTATATAGGAGGGAAATGCTCATGGTAGTAGCATCAACTCTTTACTTTAAATAACTTTAAAACTATGGCAAAGAATCAATTTTTTATGGCAAGGTACAGTCCTAGCAAAAAAAACCCAAAAAAAACCCAAACCCTAGGGAGTAGTTATAAAGACAGCATGCAGACATTTTGCTTAGTATGGACAGAGATAAAGCAGTCTCTTGCCTGTGCCCTAAGCAGTGTCTGGTGGCTCAAGGAGAATTCCAATTTAGAAAACCTACTAAACCAAATAATTTGGTTTTAACTTAAGCAAGTTTGCCAGAAATTTACCCTATCTAGATCTGAAGTCATACTGAGACAGATAATTTGGTTCTCAGTAACTTGTGCCATGTATCAGTCACTTTCACTATCAAAAAATTGATGTCTAGTTTCTAATTTGACTTTGTCCAGTTTCAGCTACTGGACTTAGTTTCTGTTATGCCTTCCCTAGCTAAAGTAAATAACAATTTCATTTCTGACATTTTTTTCTAGCTTTTGTAGACTAATCAAGGCACATGACAGAAGCCTGAGCTCCCCAAATCCCTTTTTAAAACTTATTTTCTCCAACCTTAAAATCCTTTCTTGTTTTCCCTCTGCATCTTCTCATTTTGCTCAAGACTCTCAAGAAAACAGTGGCAGTAGAACTGCACACATTGTACTATGTATTAGCAATCAGAACAGTGCTGTTTTACCCACAATATTTAGACTAACATGCTCAAAGACTGAATATAATCTTTCTGCCAAACTACCACTCTGGTGCCCATGTAGAAGTGTTCACCCACCATAATTCTCAAGTCTTTTTGGAAGTTGTTATTTTTCTGCACATAGTCTCCCTTTCTGTAAATACTGTCTCCATCCTTTGTCCCATTGTATATTTGCTTTAGCATACAGACCTTGTCAAACAATCCAAGTTGCACCCCATGATCACTCTTCTTAGAAGGTGCACTTCTCCACTCGTTATACAGTTCATTTTGTTTGTTTTAAATTAAATTTCATTTTGAAACTTTATGAAAGAAACAATCCACTTCTCAGGCCGTAAACCCCCCAAAATTAGAATGACATGTAGAACTAAATTAACAGCTTTATGAAACCAGATTTTACTACACAGTTTTCTCTCAGTCTTTCAAATTTATAATCCCTCCAAAATGAAATAAGATTTGTTTGATGAGACTTATTTTCCTTAAAATCATGTTGACTGTCATTAATTAATTTTTTTATCTTTTAAGTCGTTAATAATTACATCCAGTAACAACTTGCCCATTATTTTGCCCAGGACTGATGTCAATTTATGGTTACCCATATCAGATCAGCTACCCTTAACTGATGTTGGAGCAATGTTGCCCTATGATAGTTCTCTCAGATTGTATTTTTTTAATATATATTTATTAAAAATTAACACTAGGGCAGCAGGTATCTTCCCAATCAGCTACCTACAAGTTCTACTGATTTAAAACTGATTATCCCTAACACATGTTAACATCCTAGTTGTTTATGAAATAGGATAAGAATGACTAAATTATTTTAATGTAACAAGAATACTCACCCTATTTCTTTCCAAATGCAGAAAAGAAATGCTTCATCAGGCACAGTCAACGTGTTCACAAAGGGAAAGTCCTGATTAACTAATTTGATATCCTTCTGTGATAGGGTCACCTGCTTACTGCATTAAGGGAAGACAATGGATGTTGTTTATCTGGATTTTAGTAAGGCTTTTGATATTGTTCCTCCCGACACTCTTCTGGACAAGTTGTCCAGCTGTGGGATGGGCAGGTTCACAGTATGCTGGGTGAAGAACAGGCTGAAGAGCAGAGTTCAAAGGGTTGTATTGAACGGGGCTACATCTGGCTGGTGACCAGTCACCAGCAGTGATCATCAGGGTTCAATACTAGGGACAGTTCTGTTCAACATACCTATCAGTGATCTGGATGCAGGAGCTGAAAGCACCATTAGCAAGTTTGCTGATGATACCAAACTGGAAGGGGCTGATTACTCTCTTGAGGAACAGGAGGTCTTGCAGAGGGATCTAGATAGACTGGAGCATTGGCCTATGATTGATGGGATGAAATTTAACAAGTCAAAATGCCAGATTCTGCACCTTGGACAGAGTAATACCAGATACAAATATAAATTGGGAGAGGAGTGACTGGAGAGCAGCCCTGCAGAAAGGGATCTGGGGGCACTGGTGGGCAGCAGGATCAATAGGAGTCAGCAGTGTGGCTGGCAGCCAGGAGGGCAAACTGCACCCTGGGGCACATCAAACACAGCACGACCAGCTGGTCAAAGAGGTGATTGTTCCTGTATTCAGCGTTGCTGCAGCCTCACCTGGAGTGCTGTGTGCTGTGTTGGACCCCACAGTTTAAGGCTGTGAAAGGCCTTGAATGGGTCCAGAGGGGGACAACAAAGCTGGTAAAAGGGCTGGAAGAAATGTCCTATGAGGAGCAGCTAAAGACTTTGGGCTTGTCTAGTTTGGAGAAAAGGAGGCTGAGGGGTGACCTTGGTGCTCTCTACAGCTTCCTGAGAAGAAGTGGAGAGGGAGGTGCTGAGCTCTTCTCCCTGATGTCCAGTGATAGCACACATGGAAATGGTCCAAAGCTGTGCCAGGAAAGGTTTAGACTGGACACTAGGAAGCATTTATTTAACCAGAGGGTGGTCAAACACTGGAACAGGCTTCCTAGAGAGGTCATCAATGCCCCGAGCCTGTCAGTGTGTAAGAGGCATTTGGACAATGCCCTTAACAACACGGTTTAAATTTTGGTCAGCCCTGAATTGGTCAGGCAGTTGGACTGGATAATCAGTCTAGTCAAGTCTAGTCTATTTAAAAAAAAAATAAATAAATAAAAATCCTGTTGCTGCTAGCTCTTTCGGGCATAGATTTTTCCTGACAACTTCTTATTGAGATTTTCTGCTTTTACTTATAATGAATATATTTAGGTTACGACTCCTCGTTTCTGATTCCCAAATAGCCCCACTTTCAAGTACTACGGTTAATTCATTTTTATTCATCATACCAATGACAATTTACTTTGTTCTGGAGGAAATATTCTCCAGCTCAGACATTGCTTCCTATCTTTTTCAAAAATTTTAATGTTTTATTATTTGTGAGAAACTGAGCATGTGCTATCCAAAATCAGTATTTGTTTCCTCGCATTGCACACAACTCTGTAACTAGATGTGGACAGAACAGAAATCATAATGTGTACTGAAAGTATGATAGCAGAACATCTGAGGTAAAATCTGAAAAGTGGCACACTGAGACAGCAGGGGTTTTATTCAAATGGTTGCAGGATCCATAATAAAATAAAAAAGATAAATGTCAGCAAGCAAGAGGAGAATCTGAGAAAAAAAAGAACAGGTGATTTGGTCTACCTGGTAATGATATAAGACATCACAGAAACACAAAAAATTACTATAAGTGAAGATAAATCTAAATCCTGACCCTAAAACACACAGGAAAGACAGAGTTTTTGTAGTGGAGGGAAGCAGCATTACATCTGGAAAAAACATGGTAAGAAATCAGTGAAGAGATACCTTCAACACAGTATTAATTAATACAAATCTTGAGTTATAAATAGTACTGGTATTTCAAAAGCTAGTTGACCAAGAAAAGGAATTAAGTTGCACAAATTTAAGGGATATGAAAGAAACATCTCCAAATGTCAAACAACTCCATGTGCCACATGTGCTTAACTCCCAAAAGTATGGCTTTTCCAAACGTCTTCTTTCACAGTATGCAAAACTTGAAGCAACTCTCAGGTTTCTTCTCTAAAACACATTGGAATCAGTCTAAGGAGTAACTACAGTTGAGCCACTAATTAATAGTGACACAATACAATTAAGTTCAACTTCCTCCATGGAGTACTCATACCATACAATAACATTGCCACACTAAACTTCTGAGAGGGGTATTTAAAAAAAAAAAAAAAAAAAAAGTGAAAACACTAATCAAAAAGACACAGCAGTGAAAAGTGAGCACACTAAATTTTTAACTGCAGCATGAAGAAAACTCAGGATTTTTATGCACTTTGGTTGGTAAAATACCAATACTTCTACCTCTAAAT
>NW_010298789.1:29692-54662 GCF_000700745.2 Antrostomus carolinensis | reverse complement strand
GTAAATACTCTATGCTTCAAAGAATAGGAACTTAATTTTAGGCAAGTCAATAGGAAGAAATGATAGTGAGTAAAATGCTTCATGGGAAAAGACCATGGACACCCTGCAGAAGAGTTCAGTGAAGACTTCTACTCACTCTGCAACTCAATAAACCAAACAATGCTGGGATGTATAAGGCACTGAACAGAAAATAGTATTGGAATGATTATAAAGTCTGGTATGTAAATAAGTATAGCCTTAACTGGAACACCGTGACTAGTTCTCTGACAGGAAAGAGGAAACAGAGCGCAGGAAACTCTCGCGACCAAGGCCTCTAAAGCCACAGAAAGACCAGAAGATATAGCAAATGAAGATATTAAGGTTTAAAGGGGAGAGACTTCAGTGAGGTAAACAAAAACCAAAAAAAAAAAAAAAAAGGAGAGGGTGCATTCATATTCATAGGGATAAGAGGATGATTAACTAGACTGTATAGTCACAAAATTAAAATAATATCTTGAATGAAATATTGAACAAATCCATAGAATTTGCTCTTCTGTTTTAGGGATATGTCACAAAGAAAGAGAACTTTTTAGGGATAACACTTTCACTGTACACATAAAGTTTTAGAAATAATTTTGAGGAAGTTTATGTAGAAACCCTCCCTAGCTTAAGGGACAAAGCCAAAAATCCTTGTTTGATAATTAACAAATGGAAGATATATTTGAATGTCCTGGGCCAACTGGATCTTAACAGTGACAGAAAATATCATTAAAAATAGATAATGAATGACCTTGAGAGGGAAGATTAGGGATGCTAGGGAGAGATCATGGTCAATGTAAGAGTTAGAAGAATAACTCTGCAGCAGATAAATGTGTGCATGGAAATATTGTCCTCCATAAGGCTTACCGCTTCTCTTTCTCTTTGTTTCCCAGAGATGCTACAAATACAGGCAAATGAGAAGGAGGAAACCTGAAGAGACTAACTGTGACAAGCAAGATCATCAAACTGTGATCACACTGTGCATCTTACTGTGCCAGGTATTTGCAATATACATTCAGGAAACCTCTGTAAACTTGTGTGGCAGGACAATATAAACTCACACTCTACATACTATTCATTCAACATGTTTCAATTTCACAAGAAAGAAAAAAATAGCAGTGGAGTTTCCTGCAACATCCAAAATAAAGTTAGGATTTCAGTTTTTATGCAGATGTAACATTGAACATTGCATAACATTCCTTGGAGGTCCCTTTGGGTTAGATATCTTAGTATTTCACGAAAATCTGCTTCCCAAGGGCTAAGGCTCCAGTCAGAATTTTAATTAGTTTGGAGGAAACAATTCATGGAACCACACAGTATGCTCATAAAACATTCTTTAGGAAACAGGCAAGAGGCACTTTAAAGCCCTGCTCAACCTCCATAGCTTAGCCTTGTGTGGCAGCCTGTCACAGTGCTGCATGTGGACTAAAACAGTTTAGTAAGTTAGTACTATTCTGCCTTAATGCTTTAAAGAGGATTTCTTGAGAAATAATCAGTTTGGACAATGAGGTCTCATGAAATGCCTACTTGATCATTACAGAACATTTTTCTCTGTACATTTTCTGATGGATTGAGTGGAAACAGCATGTCTCCTTCTTAGTGACCCTGTCTGTCTTCCAAATCTGCCCTTTTTTTGTGAGGGAATATTCTGACTTTGAGGATGAGGCAGGTAAATATTGACTGCTCCTCATATTGAGTCATACAGTCACTGCAGATGGACTAGACCAAGATTATAATGATAAAACACACTTCTTGATCAAGTCTGGATCAACACTGTGAAATTCATATGGTCTAACATAGGAATATAATGTAAGACACCTAAAACTGAGTGAATCAGATTGAGCACTCTGTATTCAATGGAGAGAAAACAGCAGTTCTGAAGAGTGGTCCAGCTCAGCCCAAACAACGTGACTAAAAATGCCCACATGAAGCACTTCCAGGAATTGTCAATTTCTCTCCATCGGATGTAAAATGAAATTAGGATTACCAGATCATATTCAGAGGTTTAAATGTATGGCATCTATAGCAAGACAAGAGGCAAAACCTTCTTCTCATCTTTATGTGTCTATCCAGAACACTCTAGCATATGCTTAACTTTCTTCTTTCCTTCCAGCTTTTTAAGGCTTGTTATTCTGGGTACATGCTAATTGTCATAAAATTGGTACAAGCTCAACAAAGGAGTGGGAAAGGGAACACACTGAACATCCATCTGCTTACCCCTTGCGGATCTTTGTAGGATGTCCTGACTCTGAATAAAATTCTTGGCTCCAAAGCCTTTGAAATTTCCCAAAACAAATATCAAAACTTGGATCCTACTTTCATATGCCCACACCCTGATGCACATTTTTTCCTAAGGAAATGCATACTGCAGTTTTTTATTCTTTTCTTTGCAATCAGATGATATACAAAGAGGTCTCATTTCAGTTACTTTCAGGTCAACTTCTACAAAATATTTTTTTAAAACATTCTACAGCTTTCTGAAAGACAACTCATTTGCATCTCTTCACTTGGCATTCGAGCAGTGTATGTCCTCAGATGAGTCAGCTCACGGAGCCCAGAGCACAGAGTCTCTCGAATTGAGGCTGAGCTCCACTGCATTTTCAGAGGTGCAGAGTAAGACACTGCAACTGTGAATCATGGGTCCACCTCAGAAGAACCTGTGCTGGTGGTGTAACAGTCCATCTCCTACATAAGCCCAGCGCCACAGCTCAGTTAGCAAAGTGTCCCTTTGCTTTGCTGGTATGAATTACATTTTCATTTCTAAGGCATTTAATCCAATCATTTTCAGGACTTCCTGCAGAATAATTTTACTATCATGCATCAAGTCAGAACAGATGCAACCCAACTTACCCTCCTCCTCCCCTGCTTCCACAGAAAAAGGGAGAAAAGCCTTGGTGTGGTGACAAATTATGAAAAATTGCAGTGGAAGCAGAACAATCTCAATGGCCACAAGGCCAATCTGCAGTGCTGCTGTGCTGGTGGCTCAGCCCAACTCCTGTTATGAAAAGGCCAGCATCCCTGCATCACTCACTCACTGTTTTACAGCTTGAACCAGGAAATCCTCCCCAAGAGAGGGAAAATCCTTCTTTCTCATAGAATCATAGGACCATAGAATGGTTAGAGTTGGAAGGGACCTTAAAGATCATCTCGTTCCAACCCTGTTGCCATGAGCAGGGACACCACCCCACTAGATCAAGTTGCTTGGGCAACCTGTTCCAGTGTCTCACCACCTTCACAGTGAAGAATTTCTTCCTAATATCTAATCTAAACCTATCATCTTTCATCTGAAAGCCATTTCCCCTTTTTCTATCACTACCTGCCTTTGTAAAATGTCCCTCCCCAGCTTTCTTGTAGGTCCCCTATCCTCTGTGTTTGTCATGTGCCTCCTGAAGCAATGGAAGAAAAGGAAAGAAGATCTGGATAAGTCTCATAAGTAATTCACAGTCCTTCGATGGCCATGCTTAACTACATAAATGCCTCAAACTCCCGGCCTCGCTTCCAGAAGGTTGCTGTATTGCTTGGCCTGCCCTATCTCTGGAGTCCTTTGCTTCTCACCAGTTAACTGCTGTTTCCTCCTCATGTCCCTGTTCAAAAGTATAATTTAGGAAATGCTATTAAAAAGTATAGGGTTTTTTATTTTAATTGGAGCACACCTCTAGCACCTTTGCTGAATGAACAATAGCTGTGTTTCTTTTGTTTACAGGTCTGCACTAGAAAAACCAGCTATTTAACTACGTATTTACAACATTAAGTTAAAATTAGGTAAAAACATTAATAGCTTTTAAACTAATTTCAATTTTTAACATTAAGAACAGACTTCCCTGCACCACTACTGAACTCCAAACAAATTTTTACATACATTGTATATTTGGGGTTTAAATAAAAACAACTTCCTTGCTTTAGTACTTACAGAAACTCCTGGTAAAACAATATTAGCCTAAGGGGTGGCAGGCATCATTTGGCATTGTTGGATCTAACAGTCCTCGGTAGGTAATAATAATGCTGACAATCAACAATCTTCTCCCAGTGAAGGAAAAGGTTTCATCCTGCTTGGATCAAAAGTGGGATGTGGGAGTTAATCCCTGCAGAGAAAGAACTATAGGCATCAGACAGTCCTTGAGAAAATGCCAGAAGTAACCATACTAGATTTTCGTGTCCTGTTTCATTTATTTTTCTTTTAAGGAACTGAAATTCTGCTATGGGATTTCTATGGTAATTGTGTGGGAACAGCATTTCCTCACATAAACACATTTTATTAAAAAAAAAAAAAAAAAAAGGCTCTCTTCCCTTCCTTTTCAGACAAGTCCACTGGAAAATCATCAAGAATGTAGCAAATTATTTTATTTTCTTATGATTAAATTTAGGCTTTATTACAAACCAGCTTAAGGACAAATTTTTTTACTGCTTACAGAATTAAACCTTTAATTGCTTCCAGTAAACTTCATGAATTACATTCTTCTAGCACTGAAACCATTAATTCTATGTAATATTATAACAATTTCTGTATCTCATTACAAATGTTAGAAAATGTCCATAACTGCATTTTAATTTATATTACTGCATACACCTCTGAAAAATAAAAAATACTGGGGAAGTAAGATGTTATTCAGTATACATATCAGTTCACTACTGATTGAAAAGTTGAATAGCTGAGTCCTGTTTCTAGCTATTCCTCTTTAAACCAACAGAAGCAAAAGCATAGGCTAAGAATTTGTGAGAAAACAATATTTTATAGTCAGATAACATAAGATTGGTCTTTACTAGTATGAACCTTTATTACCCTGAGAGAACATGAGATTGGGGTGGGGGGGGGAAGGGTAGGCGGGGGGAAGCTCAACTATGCATAAATGGACTGAAAAAAAAAATTGGAACTTTATTTCAAAAAGTGCTGAAATCATAAAACATGTTTACATGAAACAAACCAAGGTATCTCAGTGCATTGAGTCTATTCGTTTCCTGACTATAAAATTGCTTACACAGTCAGATTGATGGCAAATTTTTTTGAAAAAAAGTCTCCATTACTATACCAAATTATTCAAAATACAGTTTACTGGAAACAACCTCATGGATTTTTGCACTAATGGACAATGCACTACTTCAGGACAAGAAAGATTACTTTTTTCTGGAAAATCTTTTCCTATTGGTAGCTGCCTTTTCTATCACCCATTTAGCTCCCACCACCCAGGTTATCCCATTTCCAAAGACATATTGACACAGTCACTGCATTTTAACATTAAGAATCTTCCTTTTGAAACCTACAAAGCACACAATGCACAGTGCAATAAATCTACTAAAACACTTATTTTGAGAACCTCTTCTGGAATTAACCATTCCTAGTGGACTTATCTCTGACAAGATAAGACTAACTCTCAGTGATGCAAAGACAGAGCCATAGATAACAGGAAAGAACAGGAGATGTCTTCTCTTAAGCTACTTGTAGAACTGTTTACATATGCATGCGTGCGCACTATAAGCAGTCAGTCACTGGTGTCAGACAGTGAAACTACTCTCAAAGGTGGTTTTAATTTTGCAAATAACAAATAGTTGGGAAGCTTAAGCTCTGGAGAGACTATTAATGAACCTTCCTATTAAAAGTCCTGTTTTGTGGCTATCTGACATCACAGTTTGATCTTAAAATATATTTACCTGACCTGAAAATTGCTAGATAGAGAAAAGAGAAAGAATATTCTCTCAAAAATTAAAGAACATTTAAACTTAATTAAGTGTTACAAATAAATAACTTAAACTTACAGTGCTAATCAGAAGAACATAATACTAAATCTTTTCTGAAATTTTTGTCTCTTGGTAAATGCAAGGCAGTTTGCTGTTACCTCTTCAAACTTACTAGATTGTAACCTTTCTGAAAAGTCAAGTGTTAAAATTAATCAGTATTAATAACAATATGCAGTGTGTCCAGCATTGGGACTCAATCCCACTGACAGTTATTGCCTTGACTTTTTAATCCAAATTGCCATTGACATCCACAGTGATTTTCTGAATTGTGATGGCAGTGGGGTAAGGACTCTGCGGTGTATCCCATGTGTTATTGTGCTCCATTAATTGACTAGCTCCATCTCAGGAAGAATTTTGGTCTCTGTTTCTGCAGGGTAACCAAAGGAGCTCCTCTTTAATGTGCCAGCAAGGTCCCGCTGTTCTGAAACACAGGGCCTAGATCTCTGGTTTCAAATCTTTAATCACACAGAGTCAGTACAGAGTGGGGAAAGCAGCTAATAGTTCAAATTACAAAAGTTGTACTATTGTCAGTCTGGTTTTTTTCTTTATACCTTCCTTACTCACCCTTATAACATTAAAAAAAATCACATCTATTTCAGAATTTGGGGATTTAAGTCTCATTGATGAGTAAAATTTGTTCCTATAAACATGAATATCTTTTTATAGCATATGCTCCTTTCTAAATTTTGTCAAGTGACTAACATTTGTGATTGTCTTTCAGTCTCATGAAATCATGCTATCTCAAAACCATCATTGTCACTTTCCAGGAGCCGAGCAGTCTTGGTTATTTTTCTAATCAAGGTTCAGCATCCAGATATCACAGTGAGAAGTGCTTTAAAAATCCACTTTATCAACAGCTGAGATAGAAATTTCTTTTATATTAACACAGTCAACAGGCAATTTTCAAGGCAAAAATTTAAGAAACTGTGAGGATTTCAAATAAGACACGATTTTGTATCAATGAAGTTGATGAAAAGGAAATGGAAGGAAAGAAAACCAACAAAGAGGAATACATTTTACAATTGTCCTTATCAACGCATGTTTCAGGTGATCAAACCAAAATGCGAAGGTGATATATTACTTGTCATCAACCTGCACAAAAATCTGCTATGAGCTTGCATCTGATGCAAGAATACATAGAAGCTTACTGAAAGAAGATATCGTCTGCAATCTGAGTGTCTTTGCTGCTCATGTCCTTCCACACAGTTTTATTGTGGAATACAGATACTGGGTTACTGCCATTATTAGCTCTGCTGCAAACATAACTTAATTTGGCCTTTATTTGTGAAATGTTCTATAAACTCTTCTTTAAAAAAAAAAAAAAAAACAAAAACCTAAAGTTATTCTATATATGAAGAAACTATTTTAGAAACCAGACAACTCTCCTATGTGTAAAAATATTCAACAATCACCAGGGGAAAAACAAACAGCAATGATGGAAAAGGTCATCTCAGCTCTTCTACCTCCATCATGCAGGAAACTATTCTTACAAAACTGTGCATGTGTCACTGCAACAGTATCTGGCGAGATGATACATACTATATCAACCTATTTTGACATTCATAGTTTTAGAACATAAAGTCCTAGTTTAAAGGAAACAACGAATGAAAAGATCTCGATACATGCTAAAAAAAAAAATAAAAAATAATTGTCAGAGCAAATCAATCCTTAGAAAGCAAATGCTTTACATTCTTATGAAAAAAAAAAAACTCTGAACTCTTTGCTAAAGATTTTTCTTTCCCCTGGTAACTGCATTAAGTCACTCTACTTCTCATCACCCCACAGTCTCTTTAAAAACACTGGTTTCCAAAGTGGAAGTTTTCTAAGCTTGCCAGGAGCCTCAAAGCAGGACAGATAGGAAAAGAAACGTCCCCTGCAGGCATCCCCCCAGCAGGCATCCCCAGCCTGGGTGGGCAATATTTGGAGCCTGGATTGTTCCCCTTCACAGCCCTCCCTTCCTGCTGCCGGACCATGCTGCTCAGCTGACCACAGCTTGGATGGGCAGAGCAGAGGGTATTACCTGCCAAAGGGAGGTCCCCCCCAAAAACCATGTACTGTGGAGCATAGCAGAAGGGCTGGTAGAGAACTGAACAGTCCCTGCCTGTTCGCAGCCTACCACATCACATGAGCGAGATGTGTGCGTGCCTGTGCGTGCGTGTTTCCCTATGTCAGGATGTAGCTCCACAAATACTTTTTCTTAGAGGCAAAGCCATTTTAAGAGACTCTTTATTTGGCTTCAGGTCCCTGTGCATCTGCCATAGCTCTCAGATGCATTAGTTGTGCACTTTTTCTGAAAAGTTTGGTTTAACCCAGATTATTTTCCACTCTTGGTGTGCAGAACAGATCCACAGAACACTTGTATCAGTAAAATCACAAAGTTGGAGAGTTGAGGTGGGAAGGTGGGAACAAACAGTCAATAACAGAGATCTCCTCAGCTGCCTTCACATGTGCAAATAGGTCTTGAAAGTGCACACGTGCCCTCTTCAAACTCTTTAAGTGTTTTTTACTCACACCATAAGAAAAGAATTAAAAAGAAAGGAGGTCAAGCCTAGCAGTGACACACTGCTCATTGCTTCAGCTTCTCACCTTCCACTAACACCATTAGATCAACAGTTACTGTGTAAAAATAAGTGTAGTCATGTCTACACAATAAAAGTAAAAGGTTAGAACAAGGAGAGAGCGAGAGACCACAGAAAGGGGATGAAAAGAAAGAAACTAAAAGATGCAACCTTTGGAAAAAGAAAGGAAATCAAAGCCAAGCATAGGTTCCTATTTCAAATCTACTTTCTTTCTACATTCTATCATGGACATCATCATCATCCTCATAAAAATAAGGATAGTGTGAACAACCACAAAAATATTTTTGAATAAGGATAATAGATATTATTATTAAAAAGGTGGTTGTCTTCAATACTTTCCTACTCCAGTTGTTGAGTTCTTATGTTTGTCCCTTTGCCATTTTGAATCATTAGATTAATCTTTCCTCAACATCACACACACAGATTTTCCCAACCATTCTATTCAATATGCAGCAGAAAATGATCAGGAGGTGACACAGAAAGCCATGCCATATTATGCAGACAACGTATCTAGAGCAGCATTGGGTACAGAGCAGACATGATTTGTTTGAATGCATCTGTCCTGTCCAGTTGCTAACATGCATAGCACTGGCACTCTGTGTACAGAGACATCACTGACCTGATAAGAGCATTTGCATGATTATATCTAAGAAAAACATTGGTGTTTTGCATGATGGGATTAAATGAATTGTGATCAAGTGATTTTACCCCTGATTTTTATTCATTTTGCAGAAGGATGCTATAAGGACCACCAATGCTCACTGTGAGCTTTTCAGGTCAACAGTATTTCCGTTAACACTCCTAACACATGGTCTTACTTTCATCAGCTAATGTGCAATCTGCATGTCAACAGGCAATACTGGAAACCACCAGCAGACATGCAGGAGGAAAATACATCCTCATGGAAGGTCACTCTTCCTTCAGCTAAGGTATGCCATTCTCTGGCAGACTTCTGTGTGCCAAAGTTTGATTTAGCAGAGTGCCTAGGAAACCCTGGATCTTCCCCTTCTCCCAGACTGGCTCTACTCACTCAGCAGTCAACTGGCAGGAGGTACCTGTGGCCCTGAAAACTACACTGATAATTTTGTTGCCTTGTGCACTGAGCACGGCACTATTAAGGCTGGCAGATATAAAGACACCTCTCTTGCCTTGCACACAGGTATCAGAGAGGTGGACAGATCACTGAGGGAATCTGTAACTCCACAACTGCTCTGGTATTAGAGGCAGAGGGCAAGGCAGCCACTTAGAGAGAGATCGCTAAAATCCTCTGGCACAGGCACCTCCAAAACATGAAATTAGGCAGGATTGGCACTACCCTCCTCTGTGCTCTGCAGATAGACCCGCTTCCACTTAACCACTGACATGTCCTCCTATGCTTTGAAGGCTATGCTGGAGAATATGCTTCTAGACAGAGAAGCAGCAATTTAGCACATATCATCAGTTACAGAGGAGCAAGCAGGCCATGTATAGCTTGCTTTTCCGACATTCACGTGCCATATGCAGACTTGGTAAAGTATGGCTGTGTGATTAAGCAATCCCAGCTGCTAAACTGATAAAGCAAGGAAAACATTCAAGGTTTTCTCTTTTTTCTTCATGAAAAGGGTGGGAAAACCAACATAATTTGATATAGTTGTTCCATTTGACTGACACTTCATTTTGCTCATCTGTATGAAGAACAAAAGGCTATATTAAAAGCAACTACAGCAACTAGCTTTTTTCTACGGGAACTGACTTTCTTGAGCCCTGGAGGAGTTCCCTCACCATCCAGGCATGTGGTAGCAGAGCAATGGCACATCTTCCCCCAGCGGGTTTCTAGCCTCACCTTTTTTTTTATTTCTTCAGTGGGAAGCACATAGAAGATTTGGCCTCATTTGCAAACACTTTCAGGAGTGCCCACACTGCAGTTGTCAGAGCCTTTACTCCCAGTTCTAGCACAGCACATATAACACAGCTATTTCTCTGCATGGCGAAACAACACACTAGAAACCATTTCAATGGGAAGCAGCGCTTCTCTTGTGAAAATCACCAGCCCCTGCGGTTTCATTCCGTGCTGCATCATAGCCCAAAGAGGAGAACAGGTAGTAGCTGTTACATATACACGTGTTTTGCCCCCTGCTTCATGCCCAATGTAGCAGTCTTAATGATTAATGAGAAATTTGTCCCGGAGTTTAGGGAGATGAGTTTTTCACATGAGGACCAATAAGCTGGCGACCATTAGAGGGGAGTCCAACCAATGGTCTCCATGGCATTTGACATGGCAGGTCAAGCCCTAATGCATACAATTCTTTACATATGGGGTAGTATCCTTTTTTTAAAATTTGAACAAATTAAGCAAAATAAATATCACAATAGCATACTCCACTGGTTTCCTTTACTTCTTCAAAATGCTTGTACAGGATAACTTTCTAGTTTTTACTTTCTTGAAGTAGAAATAATTAAAGACTTTTAATCTACAGACTATTTCTGACACAAAGTAACTATATCATGTCCTTCTCTTAGAGCACACTGACGTAACTACTGACAGGCTGGAGAGGCTAATTTCCTCAGCAACAGCAAACCAAGGCCACCAGTCAGCAGTTGTTTTTAACAGGCATACTGATTGTTGTGGGCTACCTTGCCTTTACCTCTGGCATACTCTGGCAGCTCTCACTACTCAGTCTGTCTCAATATTTCAAAAGCACTGTTCCCACACCTTCCTACATACACTTGTCACAGCCCTTCGACCTGCTTCAGCTCCAGAAAGCAACATAGCTAGCTCTTGGTAAGAAGAAGCTTAAGCTGGTTATGAAAAACATTTTTTCAGTATAGCTAGTGGTTCCCAAGCAGTCTGGACCAACAGATTGCTGTCAGACCTTGACATTTCTCCTGAACTGCAAAGTACTGTGCCACTAGTCATGTGCCAACCACCAGCCAAGGGACACACTGAATTATAGCCATAAGATAAGTGATGACTCCCAAATGACAAGCAAAGTAAAAGTATTCACCAAATGAGTTCCAGACTGAAATGAAGTAATCCATGGGACTTATTCTAGAATACTATTGCCTAAAATATTACTTGTGGGACAGGGCAAATAAATCAAAGTCATATCATATAAACATTGCAGGAAAGAAAGGCACAGGATGTATAAATTTATGAACTTATCAAAAATAAAAGTCTTACAACTACATTTATGTAACCTGAAAGAGGTAAATAAACTTTAGCAAGAGGTCAGCCTTCTTCCGCTAAATCTTCTCTAAACTTCCCTAAAGATGTCAATTCTGGGATGAAAAGGGTGTCCCTTTGTGCCTGCAACTGAGAACTGAGCATGGGTATGAGTCATTGCCAGAAGAACAATGATCCAGGGCAAAGCCCATCTTTTATTACCTAATCAGTAAAATTAGGGTGTTTTATTATAAACACGATAAATTGTTACAGTTATGGTATCACCCTGTTTCCAGGCAGATCCAGTCTAAGCTTAAGCCTGATTTTTATAGCCTGTGGTTCCCTAAATCATTATCTTGTTTGGTAGCCTATGAGACTTGTGCAGACAAAAAGTTTATTCCTTCTACCATTTCTTATCTGTGACTATTTCCTGTCACTTTTCTTGATATCTCTTTTTAGTCTGTTCTAGGTGAAATGTAAAATACAACAACTTTCACAGCACACTATTAAAAAAATCAACAAAAGTCATTTCTACACCTTCTTCAGCATATTAGGAACTTACTTTGTATCTTTCTTACCTTTACATCTTACTCCATGTTTTTTTTTTCATTTCAGCCACTGGTATGACAGAGTTTGAGGCCCTGGGGTACTGTTTAAGACCTAAAGACTCTGCTGTGCTATATTAGAGCCAAAGACTCTGTGCTATTTTTGGCTGGGATAGAGTTAATTTTCTCCTAGTAGTTAGTTATATGTTTTGGATTTGTGCTGAAAACAGTGTTGATAACACAGGGATGTTTTAGCTGTTTCTGATCAGTGTCAAGGTTTGTCTGCCTCTCACACCACCCCACCAGTGAGCAGGCTGGGGAAGCAAAAGAAGCTGGGAGGGGACACAGCCGGGGCAGCAGACCCCAACTGACCCAAAGGATATTCCAGACCATATGATATCATGCTCAGCATATAAAGCTGGGGGAAGAAGAAAGGGGGAGATGTTCAGAGTGATGCCATTTGTCTTCCCAAGTAGCATGATGGAGTTCTCCTTTCCCGAAGATGGCTGAACACCTGCCTGACCATGGGAAGCATTGAATGAATTCCTTGTTTTGCTTTGCTTTCAAGTGTGACTTTTGATTTACCTATTAAATTGTCTTTATCTCCACCCATGAGTTTTCTCACTTTTACCCTTCTGATTCAATCTTCCATCTCACTGTGAGGGAGTGAGCGAGCAGCTGTGTGGTGCTTAGTTTCTGGATGGGGTTAAACCATGACAGACTGTTGGCTGTTTGCTTCCATGGGACAGCTTTGTATCACTTCCTGTAGCCTCAAAGACTTTCAGGGATTTGCCGACAATTCAAAGACTACTAGATCCAAGCCAATCAGCGTGTATCAAGTTAGCACCTAGAAAGTCAACGAGTAAATTTCTTCTTTTTTTTTCCTTGAACTAAACTCAGAATTAGGTGTTATCTAAATCCCTCAACCTCTCCCTAACATTTTTTGTCTCCAGATAGCATTACTTGCATTGCCAATCTGCATTCAACTGCTGTGACTTCATACTTTAAAACTGTGTCAAGACACTGATGATGTTTTGACAGTGCAGGCTGTAATGTAGAAGATGTGACACTGCTTAGAAAGAGGTAGAAAAAGTGTATTTCAAATACAGGAGCAAGCAGTTTTAGAATGTTTAATCAAGAAGAGCCAGGCCATCATAGTAACAAACCATGCATAGACATAGAAAGTCTGGCTCTAGATTATATTATTTTAAGACAGTGTCTTCTTGATACAGAAACTCTGCAGTACATATTATTATCCACTAAGGCTCAAATTTTAAAAATATTATTATCTAGAGTCAGCTTCCTAAATCAAATATAAGTACCTTATTTCCAAAAGTGCTGAACACCAGCAAGTCCTGCTGCAATGCTTTCTACTTCTGTGGCATGTTGACTTTAGTATGACGAATACTTTGATAAAACCAATTCATTTTAAATAAATGTCTCAATAAGGGCTGAACTAGCATACCAAATTTCAGACTGATGAAAATTATTTTCCATCAAAACATGAAATGTTTCTGTGGTCAAAATGTTGACACGTTCTTAACATTAGCAGAAAATCACAATCCTAGAATAGAGTGCATATTTACTTCTCAGAAGAACAGCTAATTTTATTAAACCCATTATGACTGCTATTCAAATCCCCTATTACATGAGTGCTCAATGCAACTGGCAAGCAGGGTTTTTTTGTAAATACATGTGTACAGTTCCTGAGCAAATGAGTAGATAATGGACATTTTTTCTACAAGTAAAACCATGGCCAGAAGGTTACCTTAGAATAGTAAAACCACATAACTATGTGTATCTGAGAGAAAAGTCAGAATTTCTGACACTTTTTCAAACCATCCGCACCTCCAACATATGACTGTCAACAGGGGTGTAGGGAGCAGAGGGTCAGGGAAGTAGAACTGGGCACTCTGAGAGACAGAAAGTCATGCATTAGTAGATCCACAATCAGCCAGGGCTGAGCAAATCTCTACCTCTTTTTTATTTTATGAAACAAACACAAGATACAAAACCTGTATTTTTACAAAAGAAAGTATGGTGTAGAATATGGATATATTTTGAGGCATAAGCAATATTGGTATGTTTTTTTACTGGCTCCTTAAGTTTAACTCATTTCTTCCCAAGCTTAGCCCTTGATTTTTCTCCTGCTGTTGATGGTGGCTGCTTGGACATTGTCCTTATTAGGCTGCACTTTGGTTTTATTTCAATAAGACACTGGACAATAACCAAAACGCTAAGGATGGATTCTTAGCTAACAACGAAGACTTACACTTCAAAATCAAATGATACCATAGCACCTGTTACAACATGTTGCATCACATTGTCATGATCTAACCATAGCATGTTGCTGTGACTCAGCTGAATTCTTAGTTGCAATATAGTCTCTGAGCCAATGGCATAGACATAACAAGAAGAGGGAAAGAACCTGATGATATTTTTTCTGACTAGACACAGTGCATAGAAAATATAACAGTAAAATTACGGCAGCTAGAGTTATTTGCTGTGATAAAGCAAGTATTTCAAGAACATAAGTGGAATCAGACAGACGATAAAATAATTCAGAATTCTTAATTTGTCCAACCTTGTAATATTTGTGACTGTTTCATGTATGTCCTTAGTGCATATGAAACACATTCACAGCATTGCTTAAATTCTTCACTTTGCATCCAAGACTTTGATGCTGCTTTGTCAGTACACAGAAGGAATCATGCAACCTTTAACAAGGGAGTTGAACAGTAGACATGAAGCTGGTGCAACTAACTTCTCTGCTACTGAGGGAGCTGGCAGAAGTGCTCAGCAAGCCACTTTCCATCATTTACCAGCAGTCCGGGTTAACCAGAGAGGTCCCAGTGGACTGGAGGTTGGCAAATGTGATGCCCATCTACACGAAAGAAAAGAAGGAGGATCTGGGGATCTACAGGTCTGCCAGTGTGACCTCAGTGCCAGGGAAGGTTTTGGAGAAGATCATCTTGAGTGCCATTGTAAGGCACAGACAGGACAACCAGGCGATCAGGCCCAGTCAACATGGGTTTATGAAGGGCTGGTCCTGCTTGACTAACTTGATGTCCTTCTATGACAAGGTGATCTGCTTAGTGGATGAGGAAAAGGCTGTGGATGGCGTCTACCTGGACTTTAGTAAAGCCTTTGACACCATTTACCACAGCATTCTCCTGGAGAAACTGGCTGCTATGGCTTGGATGGGTGTACTCTTCACTGGCTGTAAAACTGGCTGCATGGCTGGGCCCAACGAATGATGGTGAATGGAGTTAAATTCCATTACTGGCCAGTCATGAGTGGTGTTCCCCAGGGCTCAGTGTTGGGGCCAGCTCCGCTTAAAATCTTTATCAATGATCCAGATGAGGGATCAAGTGCACCCTCAGTAAGTTTGCAGACGACACCAAGTTGGGCAGGAGTGTTGATCTGCTTGAGGGTAGGAAGGCTCTACAGAGGGATCTGGACAAGCTGGATCAATGGGCTGAGGCCAATCGTATGACATTTAACAAGGCTAAGGAGGTATTTTAAAGACATGTAGACATGGCACTTAGGCATGTGGTTTAGTGGTGGATTTGGTAGCATGAGATTAACTGTTGGACTGAATGATCTTAAGGGTGTTTTCCAACCTAAATGATTCTGTGATTCTACTCTGTCCTGGAGCCTTCAGTGTACAAAAGGCTTGCCAGAGGTTTGCTAGAGTAAGTGGTCTATGATATGTGCCACATTTATGCTCAGAGGCTATCATTAATTGAACAGGAGAGGCAAAAGACCCCGTCACTAAACCAAAAATGCATTCTTCCTCAAGAAAAATACAACACAAGACTCTTAATAGAGTATTATTTGCCTCTCTTTCAGCTCATTCACATTAAGTCCAGAGAGAGGATGCTGTACTGTAGAACTGTCCATGAATCTGATGTACCCATTCCTACCAGAAACTCTTGCATTTGTGAGGCTGAGCATATCAACTTTCTTGAGGGAATGAAACACTCTGCCTCCAACATGCACACATGTATAAAGCATAGCATGATCCAACCAGTATTAAAACAACTACTGTGAGTCACCCACGGATAACTGTTGCTCAATGAATATGCTTTACGTTGCTTGTCCAGTCTCCTGTGGAGTGCAGCAGAGATTCTTCCTCACCCTTCAGGGTGCCTGTGGAGTAACAAGAACCAGGCAGACACATACTCATGGCAGCGATGTCCATCCAGTTAGTCAAGTTGGGTACAACAGACACTAAGTGACTGAGGCAAGCAAATGGCTGAAGAAATGGATGCTCAGAGGACTAAAGTGATGCTGGCAAGGAGAAAAGCAGGTGGAAATACACAAATTCTTCCATAATAGTACTCCCTAAGATGAATGTCTCCCCTGAGATCACCAAGACCTTCAGTAATGATGCTGTTCACCTAGATTTATGAGTGTTTCTGAATATCTAACTGTAGCCACTGCGATAAAAACACCTTCCTCTTTCCAGGACTTTAAGAAGGTTGGACTTCAACTTGTCAAATGAAGGCTAAACTGTAATGTCCTCATATGTAAAGCCTCCTTATTATTTATATAGCTATAGCTCTGAGTAGTCTTTACAATTCACCTCTCTCTTTATGACACTTCTAATCTTCAAAGGAACTAATTCAGTCAGAACAGAGAAATCAATAGCATGTGATTAAGTACATCACTACCTGTCTGCCCTGTTAAATGATGAGTCAAATTCAATAATATCAAGACCTCCTCTTTAAAAGCTGATTGTCATGCAACCATCTTCATGTGATCCTCCAGAAAACCTATATCCCACTACAGCAATAGGACTGCCATTTTCAACAGCAAAATTCATAAAAGCATTAGACCTTTTTCTTGACACCACACTCAGAGCTGGAATTAACTTCTAGAAGAGAAAACAGATTCTCAGTCTTCACAGAAAATTGCAAAAGCCATTGTCCCTCAGGAAATCTAAAGAATAATATAGATCTGCTACTATTTTGGAAGTGGAAAAGAGAGAGTAATTGTCACTGACATGCACTTTTTAGGTTTTGCAATGTATCTGAGTAATATGGAAATGAACCCACAAGTGAAGAAATATACACCTTTGCTCTTCTTTGTGGAGTGCTTTGGCTCTACAGATCAAAACATAACTGCAAATTACTTGAACTGACTACCTACAAGTGAAGAGGGAAATGCATGAAGTGATGGATATGAATGTTGAGATGGGCAGAAAGTAGAAAGCCAGAATAAAATCCTGTTGGCTTTGTTGATCCTCACTGACAGACATAGCTAAGCCAAAGCTAGTTATTTAGCTCAAGCCACTTTTGTGAAGTCTTTGGCTCTCTTTTCCCTTCTGTGCAAGGTACCAATCACATCTGTCATTACATTTCTTGTCAGAGCCTGAACTAGGAAAACAGTTGCGTTTGCTCTCTTTTTCATAAATTACAGCTGAGGAATGAAGCTGTTACACACCACAAAAGCAGCATTTCCTCAAAGTCCACAAATGGGCCCTTTAGTATAGAATTGTTTTGAACTAAACAATCACTGCTATTGCAGTTACAGACTCCAAAACATTCTTTTTAATCTTTAACACAGATTTATGGCTCCACAGTTCTATAACTTTCTGTGAAGAAATCACAATCCTTTGTCTTGTTACTATTAAGGTTTCTATGGAAAATTCTTTCCTTCTTTGGAAATCAATGACAGATTAGAGATTATATATACACCCACATGCACATAAACACATTTTTTGGTTTATTGGATATATTCACCTCTTCTCTGAGAGAAACATAAAAAATCCTGAGTATAGAAAACTATATGTGAAAGGAGAAGGTGACTTAGAAGCTGTCTCGTAAACCAGGTATTATGCTACCTGAGCACTTTCAAACAGTCCTTGACACTACTGTCGTGCTTTGGAGCATTGCAATCAGGTTTCCACAGGTAGAGGTGCATACAACACAGCCTAAGCTCTGCTGGCTTTGAGCCCTCTGACTAGCTTCAGCTCTAAGTTTCATCTGTGCAGCCTTGCCGAAATCAATGCTCGTGTGCCTGGATAATGGCTGGTCATTTTCTCAACAGCAAGTAGTATTGACTCAACAGCAGTGTTATGTTTGATCTTTCTCTCTAGTCACTGGGGAAAATGGAAACACATCTAGTCCTCAGCCTTTTTCAAAAGAATAGGAATGAACGACAGACACAGCAGCTTGCAAGTGGATAAAGAAAAGGGGTTGCAGTTTTTAATGAATAATAAAATAACGAATAACTGAGGGTTACTATTTATAGCATACAGGTGCATACAATTGCTAGTGATGAAGCCTGGCTTTAACCAGACAGTATAATAAAAATGATAATATTAACAAAGCAGCAGCGGCTGCTACAGCAACAGGAAAGATGAAAATCAGAAATACATCATTTTCCAGAAAGGAAATTGTGACTGAAACTAAGTAAGAATCAGGATAATACACACGCTTTGCTCAGCGGCCTGCTGTGTAAGACAGTACTTTAGCAACATGTAATTGTTAACTTAAAGAATTGCTTTGACATTGTTTATCTGTGTGTAAGAATACAATATTTAGCAGTATTTCAAATGTCTACAATGTAATTGAAAGGAATGAACTAAAATGAAGAATTCAAAACAGTATGAGTGTTTAGAAAAATACATGTCGATAAGAAACAAAAACCTCATATTAATCGCAAAGTGTATATTACTGAATATATAGGCTTGCTAGACATCAATAATAGGAATTACATTTAATGGTAATAACCCTTAAATAACTGAACAAAAAAAAAAAAGTTAAAAAAAGAATCGAGTGTACTAAGCATTATGCCACTGCATTAAGGCGATGCAGGCAAAGTACCTGCAATGCACCTGAAAGCTGCTGTACTTGTAAATAAATTGTAAGATTTTGTTTGAAAAGAAACAGAGATACCCAGAGTCTGAAACAACTGGAATATAGTACACACATGTATCTATATATACATATATAAAAGCACCATTTTTCAGACTTTCTTTCTTATCCCTAAAAAGACTGTTGGCAATGCTTACTTTTATTATGTGCTTTAAATTAGAGAGAATGATGGACATAACACTAATAAATTACAATACATGCAATGCTTTGGCTGTGAGTTTACCCTGTATAAACAAAGTGTATACAAAACAATTTCATTTCTTCAGAGATCACGACATTTATAAATTACTCTCTTATAAAATGAGATTAAGGTTACTAAATGACCCACATAGGCACATTTTACTCCAAAATGAGATCCATAACTCATTACATGATATTTGTATATGGATACTCATACAATATACTGATCCTTTATACTACAATGTGTTTCCAATAACAGTGCTGACTTCAGTCATGTTTTCTTTGTACCTTTCTTGGTGGTTGAGAAGCTCAACATGAGCTGGCAATGTGCACTTGCAGCCCAGAAGGCCAACTATATCCTGGGCTGCATCAAGAGAAGCGTGTCCAGCAGGTCAAGGGAGGTGATTCTCCCCCTCTGCTCCGCTCTCATAAGGCCCCACCTGGAGTGCTGTGTCCAGTTCTGGAGCCCCCAACACAAGAGAGACATGGAGCAGCTAGAACAAGTCCAGAGAAGGGCCACCAGGATGATCCGAGGGCTGGAGCACCTCTCCTATGAGGACAGGCTGAAAGAGTTGGGGCTGTTCAGCCTGGAAAAGAGAAGGCTCTGGGGAGACCTTATAGTGGCCTTCCAGTACCTGAAGGGGCCTACAAGAAAGCTGGGGAGGGACTTTTTACAAAGGCAGGTAGTGACAGAACAAGGGGAAATGGCTTTAAGCTGAAAGAGGGCAGGTTTAGATTAGGTACTAGGAATAAATTCTTCACTGTGAAGGTGGTGAGACACTGGAACAGGTTGCCCAAGGAAGCTGTGGATGCCCCCTCCCTGGAAGTGTTCAAGGCCAGGTTGGATGAGGCTTTAAGCAACCTGGTCTAGTGGAAGGTGTCCCTGCTGATGGCAGAGGGGTTGGAACTAGATGATCTTTAAGGTCCCTTCCAATCCAAACCACTCTATGATTCTATGATTCTTTAATCATAGAAATATAGCACAGCAGCATTTTCAAAAACAGATTTCACAAAACACACAAGTGATGCACAGAAATCCCTGAGGCATTGTTCCTCCTTCTCAAGCAATGAATGTGGCCCCCAGCCACAAGTTATTTCACAGCTGGGGGGGGAAAAAAAAAAAAAAAAATGCTTACTGTAGTGCGAAGGCAAGAAGCTGAAGTCCTCAAAATGCTGTATCCAAAAACATGTGCGTTCACAAATTAATAGCATTTGTCTGTATTAGAACAGCAATCTCCTACCCAAGTCAAAAGCAACAGGCTTTGCTAAAGTCATGTTATAAAACACAGACAAAGACTGTATCCATTCTGAGCACATTATCCAGCACATATTTATCGTGTCCTACTGTGAGGTAGAGAAGTGTCCTCCTCATATTTTAGATGGGGATCTAAGAGAGATGATTTGGTTTTTTCAACCTTCCTAGGAAGTCTACAGAAGAAAAGGAACAAACTTGGTTTCTGGAATGCCAGCTATCATTCTTCCAATTACATTCAGCATTATTTCTGACACCTAAATTTGAAAATTCAGTACAAAGCATATGACAATCCACATTAACAGTAGTGTATCGATGCTGTTTATCCACTTCATTTGTCTGCTTTTTGAGGGAACTTCTAAACAGCTGGATTCACTCCACTCTCGAGACACAGAAGATGCTGTCTGCACCAAATCTCTGAACTTCCTTTCACCTCCTCATGCAGGTTAGATCTCAGGGTTTTCAGAAGGTAGTTTGCTGGGGGCAGGTTGTGGTTTGCATTTATTGATATGTTATTTTGATTCAAACATATAATCCATCAGGATAACAAAATTTCACAAGTTCTAAGCACCAAAATACCACACTCTGCAATATCAGGTATTCTAGCGTTTGACCTGGGAGAAAGATACAGTATCTCTCACAATACAGGTAAAGGCATTTACAAACTATGGTATACCATATGCAGAGTCACACTTTTTTAAATAAAATGTAAGTTCTGTTAGTTGTCATGTTAAAGAAATATCCTGCTATTACAGTATTGCAGTATTGGGAAATACACACAAGCTTCAAGGAGCCAGTAAATAAGCATCCCAAATGCATACTGTAAAATTTGTCTGCATATAGAGTATGTCATATAGCAGTTTCAGTACACAACACATCACACTACAATTATACATAACTCAAACTATACATAGACTTCTCCTGCATTTTGTATTCCCAACCTTGATTTTCTCTTCCTGATTAACTTCTCTACTAACATCGTACTAGTAATTTCAATCCTTGATTCTGTAAGGGAAACAGATTTGATTTATGCAGTGATGATCCTGAAATTAATAGTCTAAAACTTTTCACCTTGATTATCAAGATTGCTAGATAACTTACTCTAGCAGTAAGTCTCTGATAAGCAGACAAGTACTTGCTAGTGAGAATTACTATTCTTTGGACAGCTTTATCATCAGAACTACAAACAGCTGTTCTCAAAACCAAGCTTTGGCTTAATTGCATTAAGCTTTGCTCACCATTCCTCTTTCCAACACTAGAACTGGTAATGGCACAGACTGTTTAAATCCTTTCAATTTATCCTGTCATATTTTATTGCAACAACATAAACTGTGATATTGCAAGATACTGAGTGTTATAAAGTACTATGTGACTTCTACTGCTATGAATGTCAATTAGAGTTCAGTTTCTTACAAAACTGGGATGATATTCCTTATCTTCTGTGAACAAATAACCATGAAAAAAAAAAAAAAACAACCAACAAAAAATCTAACATGCTGCATTAAATATATTTCCACAGCAAAATATCAAATTCTTGCAGACCTTGGCAAATTCTGAAAATACTTCTGCCAACAATAAAGCGAAAGCTATTAGTAGATTACAGATCTGGAGTTCAGCATGCCAATCCCCAGATCTAGTGTCTTTCTTACAGTCCACAGGTTTGAAGTGAAATTCACAGAAATTTTAAGAATCTGATATGAACTTTAGCAGACTTTGTATGAGGTGCTGCACAGAATGAACTTTCTTCAGGTTATCCCCTTCTGATGTTCACTGTTTGAACATTTTCCTTGGAAGACATCAGCATGTTTTCAATTGTGTTTCATCCTTTATGATCTCTGCCCTTATGCTTAAACAATACTGAAGTGGACATGATATAAATATATTGCTATCTATACATCCCAATACTTCGTGGTTTTTAACCTTATACGGGTGGAGGTACTGCACCACTATTCCCTCTGAATGTTTAGAATGAGCAGCTCTGAGGAGGTTTTGCAATTAGTTGTCCTCTTTGTATTCAGTCTAGATTTTGAAACAATTTAATGTGTTATTTTCAAACATAACTGAGTCTCCAGTGAACACACGATGAGTACATGGAGTCACTTAAAGTGTTGCTGTCTGCATCAGTATTATCTAAACACTGGCCTGGAATATTCTGCTTACAGCTATGCATTGAATCTACTCTATTTAAGGATGGATATCCCACTTATTCAAGATAAGCATTTATGCTGAGAAATAAAAAGGAAAATAGTATTCATAAAAACGTAAACACTGCAGGATACTATCGTGATAAAAAAGAAAGGTTTTCACACAAAATTTTTGGCATTGAGGTACATGTAAGTAAAACTTTAAATCTATTACATCGTCATATACTATCCAGAAAAATATATAAATCAGCTATAATGGAGAAGTAAGTATTTAATAGACTCTGATATGATGCTTTTAAGAAAGTCAAGGCAAAACACTTCTTGCATAATTTAACTGAACTTAGGAACTCTTTTTAAAAAGTGGAAAAGGGAAATTTCACTGAAATACATAAAGAGAATTCTAACACCTAAACACCACTTGACAACTAAACGTAATGAAAAAAACTTGCCATATCTATAAATGCTTTATTTCAATAAAGAATCTATTTTATTGTCTTTGCCTGATGGCCAAAGCTATCAGGACCTGTTGATATGTCTGCCTGTTGAACAATTTATATTGCAAGTATAATATTATAAAACCAGAGCCTGAAACAAAGAATTCTTTGCAACAGGACCATAGAATCACAGAATTGCCTAGATTGGAAATGACCTTTAAGATCATCAAGTCCAATCATTAACCTCACACTGATAAGTCCCTGACTAAACCGTGTCCCTCAGCACTATGTGTACATACGTCTTAAATCTCACTAGGGATGGGGACTCCACCACTGCCCTGGGCAACCCGTTCCAATGCCTGAGAACCCTTTCAGTAAAGAAATTCTTCCTAATACTCAATGTAAACTTCCCTTGGCACAACTTGAGGTCATTTCCTCTTGTCCTATCACTTGTTACTTGGTTGAACAGATCATATTTGTATTCACCTGAAAGACAAGTGGGGACATTACTCAACTTTTTTATTTAAAAAAACCCAAAACAAACAAACAATTTAAATGAACCAAACAGGGAATAATACCTATGTCTGATAATTTAGGAAAAACAAACAAACAAACAAACAAAAAACATTTTAAGTGCAACATTAGCTTTGGCTGACATAATGCAGTGATTGACAATATGTGAGAGTTTTCTAGCTGAAATATAGAACAAGTTTTGTCCTACTGCTTCCAATTACTAAGAATAGGAGCAGGTTGTCCCCATGTGCCATAAGGCGAGCCGGTGGCAAGACCAGCCTGGCTGAACAGGGAGCTTTGGCTGCAACTCAAGGAAAAGAGAGTTTATGACCTTTGGAAGAAGGGGCAGGCCACACAGGATGACTACAAAGATGTTGTGAGTCTGTGCAGGGAGCAAATTAGAAAGTCTAAAGCCCAGCTCGAAATTAATCTGGCTTCTGCTGTAAAAGGCAACAAAAAATCTTTATATAAATACATTAACAACAAAAGAAGGGCTGGGGAGAGCCTCCTTCCTCTATTAGATGCAGGAGGAAACACAGTGACTGAGGATGAGGAAAACATTGAGGTGCTTAATGCTGCCTTTTCCTCAGTCTTCAGTAATAGGACCAGTTGTATTCTGGGAACCAGCCCCCCGAGCTAAAAGACAGAGACCAGAAGCAGAATGATCCCTCTGTAATGCAGGAGGAGATGGTCAGCAACCTGCTGCACCACATACAAGTACACGAGTCTATGAGACTGGATACAATCCACCCAATAGAGCTGGTGGAGGTGCTCACCAAGCCACTTTCCATCATTTTTCAGCAGTCCTGGCTGACTGGGCAGGTCCCAGCAGACTGGCAGTTAGCCAATGTGATGTCCATCTACAAGAAGAGCCAAGAGGAGGATCCAGGAAACTACAGGCCTGTCAGTTTGATTTTGGTGCTGGGGAAGCTGATGGAGCAGATCATCTTGAGTGCCATCGCACTGTACATGCAGGACAACCAAATGATCAGGCCCAGTTAGCATGGGTTTATGAAAGGCAGGTCCTGCTTCACTAATCTGATCTCCTACAACATGGTTACTTGCTTAGTGGATGAAGAAAAGGCTGTGGATGGCATCTACCTGGACTTTAGTAAAGCCTTTGACATCGTTCCCCACAGCATTCTCCTAGAGAAACTGGCTGCTCATGGCCTGGATGGACATATTCTTTGCTGGGTAAAAAACTGGCTGAATGACCATGCTCAAAGAGCGGAGGTGAACGGAGTTAAATCCAGTTGGTTGCCAGTCATGAGTGGTGTTCCCCAGGGCTCAGTACTGGGGCCAGTCCTGTTTAATATCTTTATCAATGATCCAGATGAGGGAATCAAGTGCACCCTCAGTAAGTTCGCAGACAACACCAAGCTGGGTGGAAGCACTGATCTGCTTGATGCTCTGCTGAGGGATCTGGACAGACTAGATCGATGGGCCAAGACCAAATGCATGAGTTTCAATAAGGCCAAAGAGCAGGTTCAGCACTTTGGCCACGACAATCCCAGGCAGTGCTACAGGCTTGGGGGGGAGGGGGGGG
>NW_010298789.1:0-29654 GCF_000700745.2 Antrostomus carolinensis | reverse complement strand
ACAAGTCAGCAGTGTGCCCAGGTGGCCAAGAAGGTCAATGGCATCCTGGACTGTATCAGGAATAGTGTGGCCAGCAGGACTAGGGAAATTATCTTACTCTTGTTCTCGGCACTGGTGAAGCCGCACCTCAAGTATTGTGTTCAGTTCTGGGCCCCTCACTACAAGAAGGACTTGGAGGTGCTGGAGCACGTGCAGAGAAGGGCAACAAAGTTGGTGAAGGGTCTGGAGCACGAGTCTTATGGAGGAGCAGCTGAGGGAACTGGGGTTGTTTAACCTGGAGAAAAGGAGGCTGAGGGGACACCTTATCGCTCTCTACCTGAAAGGAGGGTGTAGAGAGGTGGGAGGCGGTCTGTTTGGCCAAGTAACAAGTGACAGGACAAGAGGAAATGACCTCAAGTCACACCAAGGGAATTTCCGATTGGATATGAGGAAGAATTTCTTTACTGAAAGGGTTCTCAGGCATTGGAACGGGTTGCCCAGGGCAGTGGTGGAGTCCCCATCCCTGGAGGGATTTAAGAGGCATGTAGACATAGTTGCTGAGGGACATAGGTTAATCGAGGGCTTGTCAGTGTGAGGTTAATGATTGGACTTGATGATCTTAAAGGTCTTTTCCAATCTAGGCAATTCTGTGATCCTGTGTGATTCTGAATAGGATTTAAAAATAAAGGAATAAACAATATTCCAGCAATGTCTGTTGGCAAAAATGACCTGTCAGATCTATGACTGTCTGACAGCATTTTGAAAAACCCTGAGATTTTTCCAAGTCACGCTAAGATCCAGTTCATCCCTCAGCAGCATAGTGCCAACATCAGCCATTTACTTATAAAGGAGAAGCTCTATTTAGGTTGAAATTTGCATTGCACTGCTGGTGTGCTCCACGCTCCCAGTGGTCCCATGGCTGAAGCTGTGTGCCAGGGTGCCCTTGGATAACCCCTCCTGCTGTGTTGACACAGGGTCCTCCAGCACCTGGTGCTGCCTGCAGGTAAGAGATTGTGCTACCAACCACAAGACAACCTTGGGTGGCTGAACAGCAATCATCTGCTAATCACCTGTTAGAATTATACTGTAATCTGGGTTGGAAGGGACCTCAGGAGGTTTCTAGTCCAATCTCCCACTCACAGTAGGGTCAGCTCCAAGATCAGACCAGGTTCCTCAGGGCATTGTTCAGTTTGCTCTAGAAAACCTCCAAGGATGGAGCCTGCACAACATCCCGGGGCAGCTTGTGAGTACAGGCACACAGTGGGTGCCTACTGTTGGCAGCTGGTCTGAACTGCATTGCCTGTATACACATCATGTGCACTTTGAGCTCTCGAAACAGAATGGATTGGCCTCATCCTTCCCTCTCCGTGCAGCACCAGTCAGTAATGGAGACGCACACACTGTGTGCCAGATGAATCACAGTGTATGAATCCTGCCTCCCCCTCAGAGGTAGTAAATGCAGCTCTGCTGCAGCACCAAAACTGTCCTCTGACAGAGGTACCTTATGAACTGTAACTTCAGGAGAAAGGGAAATCTTGAACTCACCTGAGTTACATGTTCATATACTAGAAAAATCAATATTAATCATGTCTTTGGACCCTGGCCTCTGAGACCACTTTTTGAAGTAGCTTCCATGGATGACTTCACATGTGCAGGAGTGATTCTCTTGGTATCACTCTCAGGAACTTATTATTATTTTTACTGTTTGCTAGAGAATTAAATCAGCAAGTTGATAATGACAAAGAGATTCAGGGCCTTATTTACAAAATAACCCATAAAGGTTTTAGTCAGTATAAAAGAAAACAAGACTTTTTGTAACATAACTTGTCTATTTAACATTGTTTTATAATTAATAAAGCAAAAGAAATATACAATAGTACTTTCATAATGCAGCTAAAATGTTAGTATGCTACCAGTTTTTATAAGACAGTCACATAAGGGACATAAGGTTAAGGCATTAACAGAGAATTTATTTTGTCTGTGGTTAAGGACTCCAACACATAGTCTGGAAGATCTCTTTGCTTATGTCAGCTGCATATTACTATAATGCCAGTGACTCCCCTCTGATTTAGACTAGTTATTCCAGATTATATTAAATCAGACTCAAATCCTTGCCACAATGCCTAACAAGATCCCTGCACTTAAGAAAAATACAGGCTTTTGAAAAATTAGAGAGTCAGCTTTTTTGATGACTACTTGTTGTAATCCTATTCATTTGTTTTGCGGTATTCTCTCAGCTACGGATGGATGTTGTTCTGTCCTACGACTTCTCACCTATTTATAGACAGAAGACACCTCTCCCAACAGTTACTGCAAAAACAAGAGCAGGCAAAAAGAGAAGGTTTGCTATGTAGGCTACATGCAACAGTAATTAAGCCTAGGAGTAAAAATAGGGATTTAGGTTTTTCCCTAAGGAAACCATTCTTGAAGAAAGCCTTATACAAAGGTTAGCCTTCTTCTTCTAATTGCAAGAACAGAAAATGATATAGAAAGACCATTTTAATTATAACTACATTCATTTCTATCAAATCTGCAGGTGTACACACATACAAATGTAAATTAAATAAGGCTCATCCTCCTTTTTCAGTTCTTACCAGATACAAACAGCTAATCTGAAAAATCACCTTTTAATTGCACCTCTTGACATGTCAAACTGCGTACAGGTATTGTGTTCAAAGGCAGCAGTGCATAATGAAGTTGTATATAACCATAAAGACTACCTTCTGGCATATAACTCTATATACACACATGTGATGGCACATATAATCACATAAAATACTTTCTATTGCCTTCCAGACTGGATTTGAATAGATGATGCATATACATATGCATATGTGTGTGCGCATGTGTGTATATATACACAAAGACCAGCAACACAAAAGACTGGTGGATTTTTTTTTACTAGAGAAATTATGGTAATAGAGTTTATTTGGTTTTCTTTATTTAACTGAAACTGTATTTCATTTACTTCTTAGCTGGTGAGTCCTGCACCTCCCTAGGATGTTTATACTTTCATCACCACTCAGCTGCAGATCAGCAACTTTATCTAGAAGAGTGAACACCAAGTGACACAGCTTAACAGAGCACATCTCCATACCCATTTTGATTGTCAGACCTGGTTCTGGATTGCATGCATTTTCCATGCAATATCAGGTTCAAGGCCCGAATCCCTATTTTTGAAGCAGGCATGGCTGAGCATCAAGATATCTAATAGTTTAAAAGCAGTGAGGATTTGGCAAATAATTTCACCCTTCTGGCATAATGGAACTTTTGACAGTAAATATTTTCTCAGTAAAATGCATCGACACTAGAGATGGGGCTCACTTTCCACTTCAAATGCAGGTTGCATTTCTTTAAATCTTCTCTAACAATGAAATGCATTTTTCTAAAAAGCCAGAACAGTTAGTTTCACAATATGCAATCTTTATCTTAGGAAAAGGATCAAGTGGCTAATATGATACTATATATTGCATATTATTTATTTATTATATTAAATTAATTATATTATTAATATATATTTCTGCATTAGTATGTAATACTAAACCTTATTAACATTGAATGCATTCCTGAAAGGGGCAACAATGAAAGAGGAAACTACTTCCTTACATAAGAAGTCTTAAGTGCAGGACAAAGTTGTGGTCAGTCACCCTTCCTTACTCCACAAATGCTTTGCTTTGCTCAGGTACTGTAACTCATAAATATCATTATCCTATGGCAAGAATGTGATAAATTAGCTAAGCTATTGTATGCAGTACTACAGCTTTCTTGTAGCTTCTATGTGCCCATCCACAGCCCGATGGCCTAGTAAAGCAGTTAGAGATGTATTCACCATCTAAACAGTATAATTCTTTTTATCATACCAGTCTAAGCTGACTAGTCTGATAAAGGCATACTGGTTTCTGCAGCCAAGAAAAGAGAGCAAAATAGCTCCCATAGCACCTGACTCCCCTTGTTGCCCAAGCTCTAATGATCCTCTGTCCAGCTACAACTGCATCAAATGAGGTTCTTTCTTTGGCACAAACTCTGAGCAAGACTCACACTCTCCTCTCTGGTTTCATGTACTGACCGCATGGCTCCATCTGACCTCATACCATTACAATATATTAGAATCTTTCTGTTTTTCAGAGGATTACCAAGATATTTTGGACTCGCTTTACTTTTATATAGTGTATTAGAAAGCATTTCTCAGTACGCAATTAAACAAATCACCCTTGCTATTTCACTTTCTTTTCACTTCATCTACAATTCACAAAATTGGGTCATTTTCAATGGATTTACCAAGTGAAACAGTGAGAAATAATAATAGCCAGCAATTAAGTCAAATTTAGCACTTATTACTCAACAAGAATTGCCTAGGAACAGAACATGTTTTCCATAAATGCATTCATTGTTCAAAATTCTTTTGAGCATGGTTTAATGCATGTACCTTTTCTCCTACAGACTTTTAATAAACTGCTCATTGCAAGAATTCATCATAAGTTGGATACTCATAATTCAGAATTAATTTGACGTGTCTCAAGCCAAACATGTCTTTTGCTGATTACGCAAATATTAACTTATCTGATCTGCAGTATGTCCATTCCAGCCTGAATCCTGTATTTACTTTTCATTAATATTCTCCAATAATTAACCCCTCCCCCCCTATTTTTCTAATTACTTCTATAAGTAACCATGTTCTTCTGAACAAGTCAAGCTACCTACAAGGGGAAATCAGAATGAAACAGCTTTGCTCAGCTCTCTGTTCCTGCTTTGAGCACAAATCCAAGAAACTAGACACTTGAAATCTGACTATAAAGTTCTAAAGATGAAAAATATAGTGTCTTTGTCACATAATCACAGAATCAGAGAACGTTAGGGACTGTAAGGGACCTCAAGAGATCATCTAGTCCAATCCCCCTGTCAGAGCAGGAACCTAAATGAGATCACACAGGAAGGCGTCCAGGCGGGTCTCGAATGTCTCCAGAGAAGGAGACTCCACAACCTCCCTGGGCAGCCTGTTCCAGTGCTCTGTCACCCTCACTGTAAAGAAGTTCCTTCTGAAATTTAAGTGGAACCTCCTGTGTTCCAGCTTGCACCCATTGCCCCTTGTCCTACCATTGGCATCACTGAGAAGAGCCTGGCTCCATTCTCATGACATTCATGAAATTAAGATCATTCTTCTCTTTTGTTTGTGTAAAAGAAAAATAAGAACTACTGTCTCACTGCATGTGTCACACACTTAGTGTCAATCAGTAATTAAATAGCAAATACATAAATGTTTCCATTTGGTATTCATCAGCTTTGATATGTTGTCTGCCATCAAAGATCTTTTTAAAATAAGTACAAAACCTGCAGTACCACACATGGTTTTCTGGACCATTTTCTTTTTCAAGCCGTAATATAACTGCACACCTACTACAAAGTTACGGTTTGCTATCTCTCTCTTATTAACTTCAACTATAACTTGCAAAAAAAGTCAACAACCCCTTACAATAGGAATCACTCAGGTTGAATACTCATTACATGATCAAAATAGAAAGAGAGGAGTTAGAATAGGCACACTGTATTTATAACGTCCTTTGTATCCCAGTATTAGTTTCCCAGCACAGAGAATCAAGTCTTTAAGTTAAAAATAGTCTTCAAGTCTTTGGTCTTTAAGTTAAAATTAGCACTTGAAAACATTCACACTTTGGGAATTATAGCTCAAGAAACAAATCTCACCATTTCAGTTACAGCACAAGATAACACTCTTCTGCAGCACCCAAAAAGCTAGCATAATGGAATGTTCTCTATTAGGTAAAGACTCAGGAGGCGTAGGAGCTCCAGGTTGGGTGTAAAGGAGCCAGAAGCTGGAGCATGGTGCCATAGACACCATACTATACACCCAGCCTCCATCCCACAGACTGAGGGGAACAGTGTCAGGTTGATGACGACAGTGCCACAAGACATCAGAGCTGATCTGCTTCGGGTCCATGTGGCATATCTCCAGCCCATACACTGTTTCAGTCAACAGCCTTCATCCTGTAACTCATGCAGTTCAAAACCGTGCAAAATGAGAGTGCAATAAGCAGATCGGATTTGTTATTCATGCTTTGTACAAATACAGGAGGCCTCACACGATGCAGAGCAGTAAAGAACTCAGCCTAACATTTCTCCAAGTTGTTTACCAGCTAGCTCTCACTCCCACATATTTGCAGACTGCTAAAAATGACAACTTTTCTTCATGTCAGCTAGCTCCTACTGGCTGTCTACCATGCTTTGGAATTTCCAATCTGACCACTGAACCAAGTGGGAGCCTGTAATGAGACAAGTGAGTCAGTGATGGTCTGTTTCCAAACCACCATTTGGCACAAAGCAAAGCACCTTTATTGGCCAAATCTCTGTACAGATTTATTTTCCTGGGTTGGTTTGGATATCTGTTCACCAGAACTCACTACAGGTAATAATACTGGCTAACTAAGATTTAGTATTGTCTTGCAATAAACAAGAGCATGTGCAAGAATATAAAAGAATATTAACTATAGTATATCTGTCTTCTAAATGCAATAAACTTGTGCATAGGATTGTTAGAATCAATAGACTAATACCTAAAAGGAGTAATTAGCTATTTTGTCAAAAATCCAAATAAATAAGGCATCAAATTAATAAAAGCATAGCTAATTTTTCAGCACTTAAATATCACAGTAATGGAGAAATACTCTAAGAAGCTTTATTGTCTCCTATTTTCTTTCAATTTGCAAATTTCCTGAAATTATATAGGGGTACACGTGTGTATATATATATATATATACACACAGCATCGCAAGCCTTGCGAGATTACAACCCACAAGCAAAACCAGAGTCACAATGCTGAATAGAGCAGTCTTATCTTGGCTTTAGCCATTCTTTGGAGGGAGTAATCTCTTTTTGTTTTGCAGTGTTTTGGGAACACCTTCCACAGAGACCTCCATATTTCTGCTTCTGTGAAAAGACAAGGGTACTTCCCCCAGCTCCTTCCTCTCTGTGCTGCTGCCTGTGGCTCTCCACAGCTTTGGATAAGCCCCCAACCTTTTTCCTTCATGAACTCTAGCATCAGGCACTGCTCCTGCCCAGTTTCCCATCTCTTTTAAAACTGCTGCTTTCCTTTTTCTCCACACAGTGTGCCGAATTCAAGGATCAGATGATCAACTCTCTTACCTCCTACCACACAGGTATTATTTCCAAAGAGTTCTTACCCCTCTCCTCATCTCATCTTTTTCCCCCTAGGATGTGATTACATGCAAACAGAGGTAAGATGGAGAAACATACAGTTTCTGGGCATCTGGTCTACATTCTCACTCACTTCTCTCTCTCTCCCACTTTACCCCAAGTAAAGGGAGAGGGTGGGTAAGGAGATGCAGCAGACTGCTTGGTTTGCACCACAGGTTGCTGCTCACAGGAGAGCAGAAAGCAGCGCAGGCTGTGCAACAGCTGCCTCCACTGGAAGCATCCTGCACCCTGGTCCAAAGCCATTGTCCACCCTCCCGCTCTGGCAGCCATCCCACCCTCTGCAGCCAGCACTGAAGCAGAACTGCTGAGCTGTCAGCAACTTCTCACAAGAGGCCAATTTTTACGCCGCATAATTGTAGCACAGAAAAAAAATATCATGAAAGTTGGCAACCCATGTTAAATTTGCATGCATATAAGAATAGCTGCATCTTTAGAATACACAGGCTTACAAAATATTGCAAAATTATTCATTTTAATTTTTTAAAAGTCTGGATTGAATTCTGTCAAATTATAAAGCCTGTTTTCTTCTTCCTTCCCTCCTTCCAAGTGAGTATAATCCAATTTTCCTTTGAAACTGTAACATTTTATTTTGCATTGCTTGGGAGTTACAAACAAAAAGAGAAAAACAGTAATAGGAATGAAAAAGGAATTTGCTAGTTTCATCTTCATTTAGGCAGCCAGAAAATCAAATAGGACACTTCCCCATAGTTATTCCTCTTCCACCCACTTCCCCAGAAGATATCTAGAAGAGAAGACTCCAAACTGGCTAATCAAAGCTTATGGAAGTCACTCTCAGGGGCAGTTTTATATATTTCCTACACGGTGTTAGCCTGAGAGTTCAAACTACTGACATCACCACACAAGAAAGGAGCCAGGACGTTATAGATATAGGCACAGACTGGGGACCTGCTCTGGCTCACCTAGGCAGCCAGTGTCAGAAGGTCAAAAATGTAGCTGCCACCCAGGCTTGACTATAAAAGTTGTGGTGCACCAGACAAGATTTTCATCAGTTTGCCAGACTGACTGGGACATGTTTTCCAAGAGTGGAAACCAGGGTGTTTCAGGAAGATTTGAGAGTTGGGTCACATTTTCTGCCCTGTAGAAGAATTTGGTCCTGAGACGCTGGTGTTTCACTTTTGCTTCTGAAGCTCAGATGAGAAATGCTGCATTTCAGGCTGTGGCTAGGGCTGTCAAACATCCATTTCATTTGGCAGTCTCAACTCGCATCTTGTCCTCTTGCATCCAGCAGCGCTGCCTGGGAAGGCAGCTGACAGCCTTGTATTGCCCATCGTGTCACATGGAACCACCCCAGCCCACCCCATCTCGCCAGTGTATTTGGGAAGTCAAAGTAAGGAAGGACAAACAGTTTCATTCCAAGAGGAAGGGCCCCGTCTTATACCCTGCCTCTTTATCCACCAAGCTACTGCATGTGACAATCACCTTCAAACCTACCCCCATCTCAAAGCTGCCTCAAAACTTTCTTCCTGGTCAAGCAGGAGTAAGCCCAATGAGCTATCTTCCCAATCACTGGGTCCTCACAATAACAAGAAGCTTCCAGCAAGACACAACCACCTGCCTTTATCCCACCCTCACCTCATCTTCCTCAGTGCCTTCCTGGCACCCACGGGTCAATGAGCAGTCTCTCCAGCTCATGTCCAGAAAGGTTATGGTTATGTGCAAATAACAATCAATATGCAAATTGGCATGATCACTGATATTATATGCCACAAAAGCAAAAACCAAAAGTCTGTAATAAAAAAAGAACAAAATATGTACGTCTGTGTGCATGAACTAAAACTAAAACCTCTCCTTTCCCTTCTCTCACGGTGCCAAATAATACTATGAGAAAAGCTGTATCAAATAAATTGTTTAAATTTTCTTTACAATACTTCAGGCAGCATTTTGAATGCTGTATTTTGCTCAGTGTGAACATCTGAGCACTGAAGCTACTTTCTCAAAACAATATTTAAAAAATTTTTAGACTTCATTTCAAGACTTCCATACAATGTCCTAGGTGTGTTTGTATAACACTTTCTGAAAAGAACAAAGCAAAATCTAGGCTTCTGTTCAGAAAGTGCACAAAGGAAAATGTTGCAGTGGCTATACTGATTTTGCTTCAGTACTTTAATACATAGGTACTTACATATATTTGACAAAAATAAGCATTCCATAAAGACTTCCTATTAGGAAGCCCAAAGTAATAAACCATTCCCAGTGCCATAAATAAATGTCATTCACTTCTGTGGTGAAACACCACCTTTAATATTTAAATAGCTTTAAATAATGTGGTCACCATAGTTCATTCTCTTTGTTGCAAAACTTTATGCTCTAGTTCATAAAAATAGACCATAAAGTTTATCCACAAAGAAAATACTTAGTCAGTGTCTGCTCATGTTGACATATCAGTGAAAAAGCAGGAAACAATAGAAAAAAAATAAAATCTAGGAACAAATAAACTATGAATCCTGCGTATTTTTATCAGTTCACCCACAGTAGCTGTCAACTCAAACAGCAAGTGCAACCATTTCTCTTGTCAAAGTTCATGGGGTCTCTGTAGTTAACCAGGTAATCAACCCTCAACCCTGAAAGTTTTTTGGACACTGAGCTCCTAGTAAGGAACTGTCACCAACCTTAACTGCTTTCTGCATGGGGACACCTCCTCTCCCCAGTTAGGCTCACACCAGTAACAAGATGGCATGAGGTACCTGGCATCGGTTTGCATCCATCAGGGTTTTTTAGCTCCAGATGAGCACCAGTTTCAGATGGCTCCAGACAGCTTTGTTTGGAGCCGCTTGAAAGTCTCCAGCATCGCATCTCCACTTGGATGTCTCTGCTTGGATGTCTCTGCATTGCACTCTTCAGCACACCACGTTATAGGAAACATTATTCACTTCGGCACGGCACAGCACAAGCACACACAGACAGCTTGGTTTCTAATCACACCTGAGCTAATAAGTCCTCCTGAGACTTATTAGTGTCAGCTTGAGCTGTCTGGAAGTATCCGTCCCATATTTAAAAAAAAACTCTGAAAAGGTCTAGTGCATCCATGAAGTAGAGTAGACATCTGCAAAAGCATCACAGAAAACCTCAGACTGTGTATTTATAATAGACTTATTAGAATTTAGCAGCTAAAGTCTCTGGTTGTGCTGTGCACGTTTCAGCACAGGATTTTGATCAGTGGGCAGGGAGGATTTTCTTTCCAGTTGCTCCTAACACCTTTCTCACGCTGTTTGGGAGGTACACCCTCCGGTGCTCCTGCAGTGCTCGGGCAATGCTCAGTGCTCAGGCAGTGAAGACGAAGAATAACAGCCAGCAGGCAATCAAGTAATTGAAGCCCAAATCTATCATAATTAGTACATATAATGGAGATCAGTTAAGAAGAAAGTTAACTGCTCTGCCAACAGGAGGTTGCTTTATACCCGGGCTTCTCATTCCTTCCTGGTACAACAGCCTAAAAACTAAGGGATTTAATCCTACTGCTGTAGTTAAAGCAATACAGCTTTCTAAAGTCAATTAGACCTTACATTTGAATGCTTGATTTTGCATCTCATTTTATTGAATTTTAATTTCATTGTTTGTTTTTAATAATGTATTGACAGATATTGCCAAGCAGCAACAAAAACAATTTGAAAACAAGCACTGTGCTTACATGCAGCAGGTTTAAATAACTCACATCCCTGGGAACTGTTTACTTTTTTTCAGATATCTGGATGACAGGGTGTGAAGGCTAGTGAGCAAAGAATGGTTTTATGGTTAAGGCACTGAAAAATAAGGTTATGTTCTTAGAAAGAATATTATACAAAAAATGTTAAGTCATTATGTTTTTCTATTCCTCCTTTCCCTATTTCTAAATACAGGTTAGTAAGACTCCCGTAGCCCACAGAAATTTTGGAAGTCCTAATTAACATGTGAAGAATAATTTATGATCATGGATGGATACAACTACTTTAAAGCAATTAATTTTATGGGTTATCTTTTCTATAGTGCATCTGAAAAAAACCTGCATATTGCAAACTAAAATTTCTATCTACCATACAGAGAGCAAAGCAATACAGGGCTCCTGGTTACACCATGTTCTCTCAGAGCCTTCAGCTCACTAATGAATTAATGAATTTAAATGGACCTAGTTTTGAAGGAAAAACATAAAACTACCAAGCACCTGGTAGTTTCCATTGCACTAACTATTCTTTGCACTCTTTTCCCTTAAAAAAAAAAATAAAAATCAAAATGCTTGACATTATCAATGAAACCAGACAAAAAATTTTACCCCTTCTCCTTAAAATCACTACAGTTGCAAAATATCCTGGGGGACTTTTAATGACTTCTATTCATACAGAGAAAAAACTAATGCACTTGTTTCAGATATTATATTATGTGGCAGTCCTTCTAGGAGGTAAGTGCTGTTGTGGCAGAAGAAAATCTCCGCAGCATCACTGACATGAAAAAAAAACCCCTTTCAGTTTTTGTCAGCTGAGACATGACTCTATGGTGAGGGGTTTGGCTAATTTTTCTCCTAAGGCTGTTAGCACCTTGCTGCAGATGCAGTAGCTTAAACACAGGAGAATTGTCAATGTTGTCATAGAGAGAAATGCATATGACTCCTGGGCAATTTTCTTTCATGTGTTCATAGAGGGAAGGTTGTGGTCAGAGGAACTAGGGCATGAGTTCTTTTCTTTGTTCTCCCACTGTCATCTCAGCCCCCTGGGGTCAATGTTGAACAGCATTTCTAATCTGAACCAGGGAACTAGAAAGCTGGTCAAGGAATGCATGTCTGCAGTGAAGATGTTTATTTACATCACATGCTCATGCATTAGCTTCATGACACAGCTATAGTCGAGAAACTGGTCTTTAAAGAAGACACCAGAAATACTAGAAAAAGGAGTGATGCCAATTCTGTAACAATCAGGAGGTGGTTCTTTGTTCCCCCACCTTGTTGATTACTGAAGTCAGCCTCACTTGAGTATGAACAGCCAAAAATACATCCTGGTCTTTCTGCCTGCATTTCATGTGCTGTGTTCGAGGCATTTGGCTATCAGCCACATCCAGCTTTGAACAGATGCTCAAAGTGCAGTAGAACAGGTAATATTGCTTTCACTCATGTAAATATTGTACGTTAGCAACTCTGAGTCACAGCTC
The DNA here is from genome assembly GCF_000700745.2 of Antrostomus carolinensis. Lineage (NCBI taxonomy): Eukaryota > Metazoa > Chordata > Aves > Caprimulgiformes > Caprimulgidae > Antrostomus > Antrostomus carolinensis. The sequence goes on along the minus strand of NW_010298789.1, from coordinate 17,312 downwards.
AAATTCTGAGATGAAAGATGCTAAAAGCCCTCACCCATTCATCTACCTGCTTACACCCATGAGTAGTAGCCATTAGAAGTCACTGTTCGTCAAAGATTTGAAATAACATCCTGTATCTTGTTATTTTAATTTCTGCAACATATGACAGTAGCACAGACTGTCAACTGATAAGAGAAAATGAGGAAAACAGGGGACTTGAACTGCAGTTTAAGTAAAAACACCTGTTACAGCAGGGGGACAAATGACTGAGGAGTGGGAAGCACCCAACTGGCTTTGTGGTTGTTTCCCACATGTCATTGGGAATCTGGGAACCAGGTGCCTTTTTAATCAGCAGAATCACACACTCTGTGTGATATCAGAGATGGTTTTGTTGTAACTGGAAGAAATGGGGTATTTCTCTATGTCCTGCAGCCCACAGGTCTGCCTCTAGCCTTCTGGCTACTGCTGAAAAAGCAAAGACATGGCTTTTCCCACTTTGTCAAGAAACAACCTCATGGACACATTCTCTATGCCCAGAATAGAAGAAATCACTTCACGTCAGCCACTCTGCAGGAAAACAAGGGAGAGAAAGAGCTAGATGCTGCCTTGTCCTCGGTATGTATAATCTCACCCTTACCATATGAATAGCACAATTTAAATAAGGGCACATAATTGTGTGTGGATTTTCTTGAGATGCATCTGGCACAGTCAGCACATATTTTTAGTGCTTTTTCTCATGACCATAGCAATACTCCGCAGATAAAGCAGAGGCACTCAGCAATAAAATCCTATCCTTTGCCACTGCCCAGTGAGATGCTGAATTTGGACAGTGTCCCGGTTTTTGCTAGGATAGGGTTAATTTTCTTCTTAGTAGTTAGAATGGGGGGGGGGGGGGGAAGGCTGGGAGTGGCTGTTTCTTGTTTGGCTCCCAGGTAAGTTAAACTATCACAGACAGAAAGCAGTAAGTACTATGGTGTCTTGGGATGAAGAACAGTGACCATCTAAAATTCTATTTTAACTGTATGATGACATTATTCTTAATAACTTTTGTCCCTGAAAAGTTATTTCAAGCAAGACAGATTTCCAATCTTGGTTCTAAAAGTGAAGGTGTATATGGCTAAGTCTGGTGCCTCCACACCTATAGCTACTGTGACCTATTTAGTTAATAAGAGGGAACAAGCCACTGATAAGACAAATGAAGCATTACCTTCCTTTTATGTCTAGACCATTTTCAAAGACCAATGAAGACTGTTAACAAAGAAATTCACTTAGGATCAAAGTTAGCAAGAGTAAGCAGTGAGTAATTACTACCTTTTAAAAGACATTATTAAGATACAAATACTTTCCTTATTTCCTACTTAAGTATTTTCCTATTTATATAAGTAAAATCACCTTAAGCTAAAATACTAATAAATAAAACAAAGGAAATAGAAATCACTTTTCACTTTATTAAATGTCAGCATTTTTCTTAGTATGGGCAATAAAAATACCCTAAAATCTTTAATTTGATTTCTTAACTGATTTACTCTCTTTTTGACATGTCTATGTTTGCTGCCTCTATTAACAAGGTCCTGTATATGACTGTATTTTATTATTTAATTATTTATTACATTAGGCCACTGGACCACTCCCTAAATGCGTCTTTTAGAAAAAAAATATACAGCATTTAGTGTCGGTTTATAAAGAGACAATCCCTAATAAGTCATACAGTTTTATCTGTTTACACAAGTAACAACTTTGGCCCAGCAATCTCAGTGGTTCTTGCATCTTCTCAGACTTGTACGTAGGTAATATTTTTCTCTTGTGTTTATAATACAGTATCTGAATGAAAAATATCAGTTCAGACATAAGTTTGTGAATTGTAGGAATTGCCATCTTTGTATATACAATTCTTGAAAGCTACAGCCTGATACTCGATGAGGTGGCAGGGATTGTGGAGCGTGCAGCTCCGTATGAACGGGCTCTGTGGTGAGTTGCTGGATACAGGAAAATCAGTCCTTATCTAGGCCCCTTGAGGTACAGTAACAGCTAGGAAGAGACCAAAGGTGTAGAGAGAGAGGAAAAGCAGTCTGCAACACTTTTGTTCCAGTTTCCTTTCCCCAGAGCAGAGGGAAAGGAAAAAAAGAAAGGTGGGAGGAAAGATACTCAGAATAAATTCTTAGTTTCTGAAGGATAAATAAAACAACTGGATCAATTGCAGGAATAGTGCATCTTAAATACAGCAAATTTGTACTAGCTTCTTGCTACTGATCCTTGTAACATAATCAAAGGTTAGCAGCTGTACCTGGGTAAGACACAGACAGGCCCTTCAGCCTGCTTTTACTAAATTGATACAATTTTGTAATGATTGAGCTCTTCATTAACCTATCAAAATACTGAAAAGCATTGGTTAAGAAACTGAATGTTAATATTACCCCTAAAAACCGAACAGGCCAGTTGCACCTTCCATTTTACACTGTTACTAACTGAATAGATTCCATTTATTAAATAAGCATAGAGAAATTTTATCTCCAACACTCATCCAAGCCAAGAGCAGTGCTTCCCCTTACTGAAAAGACCCTTGAACTGCAGTTGAATGCTCCAAACAAAAAGGGAGTTTTTGTAACACAACTGATATGCCAAGAAATGGCAACTAAACCATAAGCCCGATCCCATCATTAACACTGCATTCTATCTTTAAGAACATTTTGTGGTCTGTTAACAGCAGAATGGGAATTTGTATAATGTGTATTAACTTGTTTATTTCCACAACTATCACTAGATCTTTTAAACTAAAATTGCCTGCAAAGAACCACAATCTAATAGAACTGGCATCCACTGAAACATCCTTCATGCTTCTTTGTACATGCCAAATTATGAGATATCAGGGCAGTAATACCAAAATTGATCTGTAAGTGTTATTTCAGGTCCTCGTACCTTCATCAGAAATATAACTATTGGGCTCCTGTTTAGACATTATCTTCTTAAATCCTCATTATAGTATCACCAGAAATGAAGCAAAGTTGAGTGGACACAGCTGAAATGGGACACAGCTGCTGCATGAAGAAACGAAATAAAGGTAATTTTGTAAGTATTAACAGACTCATGGGATCCATGAGCCTGGAAGAGCAGGAAGGGAGGGGAGTACACAATGAATACTGTCAGTATAGTACACGGAAGTGCAGGAAGGGCCCCTATAATAAAAATAAAACTACCTTTCTTTTTTCACCTTCTGTAAAACAGAAGAACTTTTAGTAATAAGACCCAAAAAGGTTGATATCTCAGCCACAAAACCTGAAGCTTATTTGTGGGATGTCTGGGTACCAGTGGATTTACCAGCTTTGTTATTTTCTCCCCCTACTCTGCTCTCACAAATCCCTCTGCACACAGGCTGGATGCTACAGTGAGCAGGGCTTGTGCTCTCTCTAGAGAAATTTCAGAAGCCTTTTCCCTTGCCATTTGTTATTTGAATCCACTACTAATTAGTTCTGAGCAGGGCTTGTTCTCAGAAAGGCAGTATTTGCCCCACAGAAGCATAAACTCAAAGTTCAAAATGTCTTCACTCCTAAAGCAAGGGTTTCTTTGGTTATGAAACAGCTTCACCACACTGAACCTCATCAGCTGGTGGGTCCATATTGAATCTTATCAGGTGGTGGGATCATGCTGAACCTCATCAGGTAGCAGGGCCACATGTCGTGCTCTGAGGATGACAGTAGTTGTTGCTACGGCATTGAAAGCAGGCATCAGATACTTCCCCTCATCACTGAAGGGAACTGTGGAAGAAAGACCATGAGGTTTCTTACGGAGCACAGGAGAGGTGTCCTAGCTCTCAGGCTTTTTAAAATCCATCAGGATTTAAAATACACAGAAATGTACAGTGCTGTCAAGGCCTCACACCATAGCAAAGGATATGAACTGACAGGAGCTTTGTATTGTGCCCACAGAAGTGGAGAGAGTGGTGAGAAAGCTTTGTTCCATGTCCCATCCCCAGGTGGAAAAATTTCCCTGCTGGGTGCTCTAAAGCAGGATTTTCACTCTCTCGCTAACAAATGTATCTGAAAGGAAGATGGCAAGAGACAGCTGAAGGAAGGGGAATAAGCAGATGGACTGGAACAGAAACCATGACACTTGCAAAAGTAATTTTCCCATGCCCATGTCCTCTGTGGGCAAAGAAAGGGAAATACAGGTTAAAGAAACTCTGTAATGGGATAGTATTTACATATATTAATTAAAATAGTGCCTAATCTCTAATTAGGTAACTATGCATCTAGTGGCAAGAGCAGTCTACTCAGTCATCAGCTGTGAGACACAATGACAAATATGGTGTATTTTAACAGGGCTATGACAGGAAATGTAGGAGCAACACCTAATTTGGTGGTTGCAGGGTGGTTGGACTAGATGACCTTCAGAGGTTGGAACTAGATGATCTTTAAGGTCCCTTCCAATCCTAACCGTTCTATGATTCTATGATTCAACCTCAACCATTCTGTGATTCTGTGATTTATTACTCTGAGAATAGTGTGGTAACAGTTTGCCCAGTTACAAACAAAATGGAAAAAAAGAAGACAGGAATGCAAAAGCACAGTGATATAAAATGAGCTCATAAAAATAGTTGAGCAATAAAGCTTTGGCTTCATCCTTTCCGTGTGAAAGCATTGGGTGTGATGAAAGATCTGCCTCCTCTTGAAGTACAGGTACAACTTAAGCACACAAAGCACCACACTTCAGACACTCTTATTTATTAGCACTAAGACAATTGCTAATGTAGAACTGCTTACCACTAATTTAAACAAATTGCATATAATTGGTTCCTATAAACTCTCCAGAAAACACTGCTTCTCTGCCTTGGCTGCCTGACTGTCTGAGTTTATTCTCAGTTTGAAAGGCTTAGGCACTCACAGGGGGTACCACGAACACCAGGTTTAGTATCATGGAGCTTTTTGGCTTAACTTCCCTCCTAAGTCAAACAGCACTGAACTTAAAGCAAGAATTTTTATGTTTTGTTTTGATGATGGACCTTTATTTCACTGATTATTTGAAGAGTGTTCTGCTGTCCACTGGGCAGCATGCTACATACTGGCCATTCCGTCAGTGCACTTTCAGAAGCTTCATAAACTCATCATTATATCTAACCTTAAAAAATCAGTGGGTTCTGTGCTATTCTAGAAAAAGTTCTGTTAATATCAACAGATGACACATACTTCTACATTGGCCCAATCATTCTGTCCTGGGTTAAAATAATAATAATAACTTTTAAAAGATAGTTCTCTGTCAAGGGCTTGGGATACTGTTGTTACACATCCCCACCAGGGAGAAAACATTAGTGCCATGTGTCAGGAGCAAGGAGACTACCAAGTGATCCGCTTGCTAATTTGTATACTGCAATGTTGGCAGTTTGAACTTTCATTCTCTGATATTCCTTTTTTTAGAAGTATTTTTCAAAAGGATTAGAAATTCCTACTAACTCAGCCTTTCATTTTATAAATTTGCTTCAAGGTCCTTCATTGAAGACACACTGGGGCTTCTGAAATCTATTTGTGTAACCTCCAGCTTGTTCTGTTTTCTGCTCTTGTCTGTACCTAGTAGAGTGAACACAATGAAAAAGACAAGAACTTTGGGAATCTTAGAAAAAGCTCAATTCTCTTTGGAGGGAAAACCCAAGAGGACCATGTCCACATGGGAGGGAAGCTGTTGTTCTGTCTCAAGCATTCATTTGCTGCTTGTTCTATTTGTTTTCTGTAAACCTAGATTAGTTTCGTTTTATGTTAATGCCCTTGGATGCAAACTGAGGAAGACATGTTTGTTCTGCAAATTAGTCACTATAAGTTAAAACAGACAAGAAGAGGGATCAGACTGAGTCTGATGCCGTAAGAATTATTCAAGTAATAGTAGATTAAGTACAGAATCATTTAATCTGTACAAGAAAATTATCATCCTCCATAGAAACAGGGGCTTCTCCTTACAGAGACCAAGGAGTGGTGGATTAACAAGAAAGGATCTGGGTATTTAAATTTAGCTAAATTTCTAAAACCCAAAGCAGTGTGCCAAGGCCAAAAAAACTTTTCCCTTCTAGTCCACTGAGAACAAAGATCACTTCCATCACAAGAATGGTCCCATGCTCTGGCCATGGAGAGCATGTTCCCTTTATCCTCCTGTAAAACCCTTCCTTGGAGGTCTTTAATGGCCTAATCTGTCAACAGAGCACTACAGCATAAAGCAAATAGCAAGGAACTTCCAGAAGAAGGATTAAAACTGGTGCTTTCAGGTAGCATGCCAAAAAGAAAGACACTGTAAATGAGGAGACACCAAAAAAACTTCATTTCCCTGGCCTGGAAGGGGGAATGAAGAAAAGTTATTTTCACTCTTGGAAAGAATCTCAATGCGGTTAGTCTGGCCCAAGATGACTCAATTGCCATGCCACGTGAAAGATTCTAGACATGTTATATTAATGTCCTATTAATTGAAGAAACAGTTTCCAAGATACTTAATAAATTGAGAAGTATTTATACTGGAAGTCTTTTACTCCTCTATTGCTATTTACCATCTTAGAAGATTTGACTCGACTTCCAGATTTACAGAGTGGTTAGAGTGGTTTCAGAAATCCCAGCTCTTTGTAACAAGCCCACATGCTGAACACAGCCCCCCACTGTGCGTTATTTTAAGGCAACACAAAACTATGTCCCACCATCAGAGCATTTCACAATTAGCTTTATTGTAGGCAATGATAATATAAAAATCTCTGTACTTGTTAGATGCAACACCCTTCTTAGTCCCAGATTAAGTAATAATACTTTGGTTTCCTCAGATTTTTAATTTGTAAAGGAACAGTTACCTTAAGGGGTTTTCAGGGAATTAATAAAAAGAGGAGAATCCACTGCTTAAATTCAACCTTTTCATATTTAGCATTAAATGCAAGAGGAAACATATCCTGTGCATCCTCAGAGAAAAGAATCAAGAGATTTCAAATGCTATAATCTGATTTTCCCTAAAACTATTTAAAAAAAAACCCCAAACCTGCTTTATGATTTCCAATTTTCATTAATATAGGCAATATACACAAATACTGGAGCACACTGTCAGACTATAAAACAGATCCTTTTAATTCACAGACCATGACCAGGTTTAGCCTGCCAAAATATTTAAAACATCATAATCAGTGAAAATGTTTCTTTACTTGTGCTCCTCACAACTATATAAGGAAAGAAAGGGACTGGTGCTCATGTGGGGAAAAAATACCCTTTAATTAAAGGAAGATCAAGAAGCACATGGAGCAACAACTCAGGTCAGTGTCCATATAGCTCAGTAAATAGAAGGTGGATGTGCAGTAAAACAAGATGTTACTCAGATGACTGACAGTGTTGACCAGTTTTGTGGCACACTCTCACACAAATGAAGGGGTGATCCCTAGTAAGGGCAGTGAGGAGGAAAGCAAGTACAAGTCTGTGAAGTGGAAGAAAATGGTTTTATTTAGAGACAGAGGAAACCTCCTGTTCTTCAGCTCTTCCTTACCCCAGAGCTGCATCTTCTTCTTCTCAGAAAGAAGATATAGGGGAAATCTGCTGCTTTTCCCAGCAAGACTGAGCCTCCCTTCCTGTCTGATTCGCTCTCCTCAGAAATTCATTATGATTCATTCCTTGAAGACTCAGGTCTCTACTGCTCAGCTGCCAGACTTACTCCAAAGCAAGGTACTGTGGTCTCTTTTCTCCACCAGTTTTTCACAGGGTTAACCAAGAGCCCATGGGAAGTCCCTTTTAGGTGCTCTTTCCTCAAAAGATGAAGCTGGGATTCATCCCTTCTGCTGAAGCTTTAATATCCCCTTTGCCTGGCTGGGATGGTGTCATATGCTGTTACTAGTGCAGGTCTGCTCCCACACTGAGGCTGGGGGCACAGGTTAGTCACCCTACAAGCAAAGCTTTCCCTTATTTTCCTTAGTGGAGGTGAAAGGGTCTTCTGATCTTCTTTGGCTGTGCTCATACTGCTAAATAAAAGAAGTGCTAGACCTTTGGTCACCTATATTTGTTCCTTAAGTCCCAGGCAGTTCTGGACCACTTCAACTAGCTCTCTCCTCGCCAAATCTGCTAGGGAGGGTAGTAACTGTAAGTAGTGTGGACATGAGCCAGCCATGGCCATTTGGACTTGGATCAACCCCTGGCCCTTTTTACTTAAGCAATATAAATTCAGTCTTAGGTTCCTAAACAACTAGGAGGAGTTTAAGGTGGGGGAAGGATATCAGTGCCAAACTGAAGGTGGACAGTTCTTACTCACAGTTCTTACTTGCCATCTGTCAATGAGAAGAGACTGGTTGTCCCTTTGCAGTTACTTTAAGATCTCCAGTATAAGCTTCTTGATGAAAATCTGTGGTGATTCACTAGGTCTGAATGACACCTAACATTCTTGGACTATTTGACTGCGGACTCAATAAGCTATTGGGAGAAAAAGGCAAATTAATATTGAACCTATTCTACCCTCCTTCACAGTGCCTAGCGCTTGGAAAGGGTGCAGAAATGTCTTTGAAACCTCCTGATAGAGACAAAAGCTATTTAAATGCTTCCAGTGTTGCATACCTCTATAGTTTATACTGCCCAGTGCATGGTGTCTGATACAAAGATTTACAAAGCTTAAGATCCATAGAAGCACATCACATTGCATTTTAAAAGTTGTGATGTAAATCAATTCTGGCGGGAGGAAATAATACATTTCCTCTCACCAGCAGTTACTGTGGCAACTACACTGACTGTTTCAGTGTAGCTTGAGGGCCACCCTTGTGAGTAGCCTCGTGTGCCATCACCCCTGCAGGTGAGCCTGCAGGTGTTAGCCCAGGCAGCTGGAGAACACGTAGGGCTCCACATGCCCATGCAGGTCCAAAACAGCAAGGGCTGCCAGGAGTGCTCATGCAGACGGTTTGCAGACCGTCCGGGCAACAGCAGGCAGGCAGGCAGGAGGCATCGGACACTCAGCCTAAGGTCACTCTGGAGGCCACTCCTTTGGAGCTAAGCAATGACAGCTGGTAGACTCATGAGAGTGTGGGAGCACCTTCATTTATAAAAGCAAAGCAACATTTACAAGGATATCTCACCTTTAGCAAGATAGCTATAAATGGAATAAATTGAGAAAAGCTAGACTCTCAAATGTAACTCTCTCAGATGTCCTTGGGAAAGAAATCTATACTTCTAGAAATAGATGTTTTCCATGAAAATGTCTTTAAATTCCAGATCTATTTGCTCTTTCATTGATAAGCAGCTTAAACAATTTCTAAATTCTATTTGCCTGTAGGACTCTCTGACACCTTTCTAAATTACTACAGATTCATTTAATCCCTTTATTATTTACTTTATAATTTCTTTTGTCATTCTAGTTTTTCATCTCCCTCTGAGAATAAGTGGGAGAGAGAGCATCCCACACTATTCATGTATCATCCACGCAGCACTTGAAAAAAATCTCACCTAATGTACTAACATCACATTCTGACTTACTTTTGTTCGAACTTCATCAAGTTCCACCCCCAAATTCTTAACCTATATATATGAATACAGGGGCTTAGTATTTCTCTTTTCCTTATTTTCCATCTTAAATCTATTAGCGAGTATTCTTTTTGGCAGCCGGCTTAAACCACAGTCACTCCCGCCAGCCACTGAAAGCCAAGGAAAATGTGCCTCAGCAAAAAAATTATGAACCTTCATGTTGATGTTTCTCCTGATATTTTATTAAAAGATTTTAACCTAGCCTGCACAACTTACAACTCACTTCTGCTTTGGTTATAAGGTCCTAAATAGCTGCCTCCAGTTTCATCCTGATGGCAGCTGGCACAACTGGAATAAAAACATTCTCATCCAGCATCTAAGTAGCCATGAAACTATGTAACCATACAGTTAAACTACATGATATTCACCTATTTTTAATCAAGAGCAGCATATTTACTTAGGTATCTTGAGGAAACCTTTAGATTGTGTTTTCCTCAATCGTGCATGGCAATGGTCAAAACCAACACATGTGATGTTGAAGTGCTAAGAAAGCCAATGTCTTCTAAGATATACTTTCATTGAAAACCTTCAATGAGGACAGAATATCTTCATGGCCCACAAATCACAGGACTCATCTCCACATCATGTCACTTATACCCCAGATACATAATTTCTTATAAACTGCAAAGATGAACGGAAATGAGGAAAGACACCAGATCACAAAACCACAATAACTGCATTCCCAATACCTTGGCACATATTCCTCCTATCATGAATAAACTCATTGATTTTACCCAGATATATATTACCTAGGAAACTACAACAGCCTTATTTTTTTCTCTTATGTTTTTACAACTCCACAAACATTATCAGGGTTTAAAGTCCAGTTCTAAAACAAAATAAAGCCTCCTTCAATAAATGTGAGTCTTCAATAGTAGTACTGCATAATGAAGTATTTGCTGCAAAACAATCCTGTGCTGCTTTTAGGTGTCCTGTTCCATGGAAGAAGAGTCCATGCTACAAGTTTCAAAGGTAAGGAAATTAATCTTCAATTTTTTTCAAAACTTTGTGCAAGTAGGCAGAGCTCAACACTTCAAATTACAGGTATTAGTAAGATATACAGTCGCTGGTTTTGCCACAAATGTCCTTTGCCACAAAGTAGCAGGAACCCTAAGAGCATGTTGCACTGAAGTGGCACATTACAGTCCTCTCTCACAATGATGTCTCAAAACTAGACTATCAAAAGTGAACTTAATCAAAGGTGAACAAGGTGAATCAAAGGTGAGGAAGATCCATACCCCAAGTTTGCTCTATCTGTACCCTGGAGAAGGTATGGACATATGTGGCACACCCTGCATCTACACAGGTTTTGCAATTCTCTGGGAACTCTTCCACAGGCTACCATGGCCACAAGCTTCAAGGAGGCACATAGCACCCGTGTGAGCAGGCAAAGCCAGGATCTGGAAACAATTCCCTACCAGGTCAAGTAAGAATTGCTCAGCAATATTGTCCAGAAAACTTTCCTGAAAGCTGAGGAGTCCTGCTTTAACAGCAGAATCCCACATAAAGCATTTATCCTCAAGCAAGTAATACCCTCAAACAATCCTCAAAACAACTGAAAGGGATAAAATTTATTCTTAGGTCTTCTGAATCATCTTGCTGATTTTACTGCCTTTTCGTAATCAATCACAGCTGCTTTACTGCCACTACATTTATGTACTTCTGCTACTGTTCTGCTACTGTAAATTAGCAGAAAGTGGAAAACCAATCACTGATACAAAGGATAGTCCATCAGCCTACCCTTCATCCATCATAAATATCTACTACATCAGTAATAACCTGTACAGTCATTCTGCTCACTGCCACTAGCTAATTATTCAAAGTGGTGAAGAGAACTTAAAAAATTCTGAAAGAAACATAAATAAGAACTATTTTCCTCAGAGGTCCTCACTCAAAGGTGAGACGTCTGCCCAAGCAGCAGGTGAAAGAATTAAGAGATGTGAGAGGCTACAATGGAGGCAAAAGTGTTTGGGACAGGTCAAGGTCACATTCACAGAGATAAAACCGGTCTGAGGAAAGCTAGGAGACTAGTGAATGTTGTTACTTAAAGTCTGTATAGCCCTATTTTTTGAAGCAGAAAGTCTCCTTCACATGAGGACAAACATTAAAAAAAAGATTTATACTGGCAAGGGGCTGGGAGGAAATCTCTAGGGGGCAGAAGGTTTTACAAATTATAATCCACCTGTTTAATGTCATTTAAAAACATGGATTGTAGTGAAAGCTGAAAGAGTCCAAGACACAAAATTGCACCTGATTTTACAAAGCCTGAAGATAATTCACATCTGAGATCTTGGGTTGGTCTCCTAGTGGGATAATCTGCCTAAATCATGTTTAGGTTCAGTTTCTCAGGGACTATTAACAGTCTAGGTATTGACTTGCAATTTCTAGTTGCAAGAAAATCAAAACTGTAAAGTGTTTTTTCCTATCATGAGCACTATGCATTAATAAGCACTACAATTAATTTAACCCTTATTAAGATATTCCTGATAGGATACTCTGTTTTATAAGATACTGGTGTACTAATGATTTAACTAGGTTTTTTTCAGCATTCTCCTACTCTATAATTTTTCTACATTTTTTCTATATTTTCCACTATGTTTTGCACCGGTAGTTCCTGTTCACCTCATTCAATGTCAATAAATGTACCTATTTTAGCAATGAGTGATATGTGTAGAAACTGCTGGGCAATAGTAATGCTGCAGAACCCACTTCTCTAATGAGAAGTGTGAACTGGGAACTCTTTAATCTGGATGTTTTGCTTAAATGTAGCAGGACATGCTGAGAAATACATTTACTGAAAGAGTAACAAGTCTGGCAAACTTACCTTCCTTAAATTAACATTTTCGGCTCATTAAAGGGCAATGAAATTCCTGTATATTTCCTTTGCTGGCATAGGCAAGAACCAAGAGATTTATATGTAAACAGAAGTCTTCGCTTTTATATGCAAGCTCTCTCTCCTGTTTAAACCATACAACACCGGTACAAAATTACAGTTTTCGGTCACACTGGAGCTTAATTCTTTAAAAGCTTGTTCAAGGGAGAAATATCTCGCTTCTTCCCTCAAGAGAAAGGACTTTGTGAAAACATGCCCTTTGCAGGAGATACTTCTTTATCCCATAGGCCTATAAAATCCATAGGAATGAACTTCTTTTAGCTGGATGAAAGCAGAGCCTGCAAAGGGATGTTTCAGCTGCTGCCTCATCTTTGTCCTCCAAAGCCAGAGCCATCCTACATCCTCAACAAAGGCAAGTTATGCTGCACAGGGACTGAGATAACAGAAATGCTGAGTATTTTCTGACAAGGAAGGAGAAGGTATCATGAAGGAAGAGCCCTTCACCTTCTAGATGACATACTCACCCCATAAAAGCTCCCCGTAATCGGTAATCACAAAAATGGAGCAGGAATAGCAGTGTTAGCTTCTGGTTTTCAACAGGAGAAGAGCCAAGGAGTACCCACTGAAGGCACGAACCCCACCACACCCTTTCCACACAGCATGTGGTCACGTGGAGCTCGCTGCCACGCAAAGTTTTTGATGCCCAAAATAGAAATGCTGTTTGACACGTTAAGGCATACAGCACCTTCAGAAGCTACTACCTGCAGTGGCTGAATAAAGCTCTGATTTAGGACAATCTAGTGACAGATGAAAACTGAGAGGATGGATTAGGGGAAGGATCAAATGCAGATTTGCCTCATTTCTTATATTTTTCTTACATCACCTGATACTCAGAGCTGGAGACAGAACATGTTCAAGAGCTAAGGCATGAACCCCTCAAAGTCTGTATCCTCACTATGTTCCTATCTTTCCCATGACAAAGCTGCATGAAAACAAACATGGATGCCATGATGAATTTTCAGAGAACAGTAAAGTCTGTTCCCCTATCAGCTCACTGAAATACAGACCTTTCTGGAATCTCCTTAAAACAAATTTTTCATAGGGGATTACAGCTTATTTGTATCACTGCCCAGGAGCAAAAGCCAAAATAATTCCAATGGAATTAAAATGATTAACCTTGGTTCAATTCCACTCTCTGATTGGACCAGGTTAATTTTAGTGCCACAAAATTATTAAGCCAAGTAATTTTCAAGATACTACCCTCAATGTGCAAATGCTATACTTGTTCAGTGCAACTCCTCATGCTGTTTCCACTTAAAAGTAAAATAAGCAGCTGTCAGAATGAAAACACAAAATACGGACATTAAAATTACACCATCAATTTCTGCCAGCAACTGAGCATCATTTATTGTCACTTGACCCACACAAACATCCAGTATTAACTCTCAAACTATTAAAATGTTGCTTACCTTCAACACAGTGTGTTACTTAAACTACTGCATTGAATTTTGCTGCAGAAGGTGTTATTACTCTGACTTGTGCATTGAATTTTGCTACTGATATTATTATTCTGTCTTCTCAATGTTGTCTCATCGGCAGCTATTTACTTCCCTTGCTACTATTTAACATGAGTGGTCCTAACAATATGCTACAGACACACAAAACCAGCCTTCCATTTATCCATTAAAAGCCTTTCACTTAATGATTTTTGACGTTTTGCCTTCAAAAAAGATCCTCTTCAAAGTCAGCATGCTCCTGATTTGAATAACAACTTCATTAGTTATTTACTTGCTATTTACCTTTTCTGCAGAGTATATTAAAAATAATACATCACTTATATACATTTTACTTGTTGTGAGTTCAGTCCATCATGGTGCCAAACACCACCAGTTCCCTTTGCAACTACAATTTTCAGTACTTCTGAGTGGCTCAGAACCTCTAAGGATCCACTTCAAGAACAAGATAGATATTTTTTTAATAGTCAGTCTGAAGATGAATACACTCCTTTGAGCACTTTATCACATGGTCTCCAATAAAAAGATTTTCTTCCTAGTTGCTTCGTTTGTTCTGACAGTAGAAACACACTCCATGCAAGAAGTGGGCTCTTTCTGAACAAAACATGGCCCCAGTCCTGCAAAGTTTATTTCCAGGTAAACTGGTTTTCTACTATATACACTCTGTACAGTGGCAAGTAGCTCTCAGGTATATTAATTGTACATCAAGCCTTGTGCTACACCACAGCAATCTTTTTCACAACAGAAACTGCAAAATTTTAAGATCATTTAATACTTTGTTACCAGTTGTTCAGTAAACTAGTCTTTGAAAGCTACCACTCGTGGAAAGGCAAAAAGCAAACAAAAGGACCCACGGCACAGTTGTGCAATGTTCAGACATTGCCTGAGGTTTTCAACACTCAGGAAAGCAAGGTACAGAGAAGTAACAGTATGTCCAAAATCACAAAAGCCATCTGAAACAGAATTGGGTATAGAAACAAAGCACTGCTCCCAAAGTAACGAGGTCATCCTCCACTGAATGAAACCTGCCCCAGCAGGACTCAGAGCTCACAGGCACCTTTGGCAAAAGACTGTAAATACTGAGCAGAGTTTAACTTGCAGACAACCACTTCATTTATCCAACCACATTCTAGACTTGGAGCATTTCTTTCTCTATGTTGAGTGATTATACAAAAAGCTCAGTAGTGACCCCACCAACTACAAAGTACCACTCCAGAGTCATTGTAGTGCCCTGCTTCCTATTTCTTTAGTTTTATGACGTCCTCTTGAAAAACTAGTTTCCAGTTTTAAACAACTCTCTGCTCTCCTGATTATATTTTTACAGGCATTTACTGGACAGAAAATCTTTGCAAAGGCACAAATTCTGAGTGTCAAAATCACTCCTTATCTAAATTTGAAGTCAATAGGAATTTTAGCTCAAAATGAATCTACTTAACATAATCAAAGCAGGTAAGTAGAAAAAACATCACACTCAGATGAAAAATGCAAACACATAAATATTTAAACCAGTGGTATCTGTAAATACATTTTTCATATTTTCCCTAAGTCATCCTTTGTATATTTGAATTCATTTATAAATGGCCTGTCATTAACAGACATTGAATTAGGTGCAAGCATTTTATCACAGTAAGGAGATGCATGAGCAGGCATAAATTTCACCCCTTAACAAGTAGAATATGCAATTTAATTTGATCAAGAATAATTAAATTTGTATAAATTCAGGAAATGTATTCCATAGGGGTTAAAACTTCAGTAGGTGAGGTACATGTAAATAGGCAGTTTTACATTTGAGTGAGAGAAACACACCACGGCTCGATTAACAGTACAGGAATTACGGTATTAAGGCAGTCAGAGCTGCTACATAAAAGCAACTTCAAGGACCCAATCCTGCAGCTCTTCCTGAGGCAAAATACCCTGTGTCTTTTGGTGGGAGGTTTGTTTTCTATGAGTAAGGAAGGCAGGGAGGGTGGGGGCATTTACTTAGATTCAGGTAAAGACACACACTATATATTTTATTGGCAGGCCACAAGCTTCAGACAGATCCAGTCTCGCATGACAGTGCTTAGAAACTTTGCAAAATAATAAGCGACCACGAAAGAACATTCTGACTATTTTATGGAGAAGGAGTTTAACATGGGATTGTGCAGAGATCCCAGTTCAGGCCCAGCCAGCATTTCAGATAGGCTTCATGTTTGAGATTTATATGGGATTGATACTAACAGAAACCAAATTCCTCTGTCAGCAACATCTTTATAGTAATGCCAATTTCCATCTGCTCTCCTGTCAAAACCCCTGACTGAGTTGGAGAGATGCCTCTCCTTGGAGGTAAATGGAGAGGAAACCTGACACATCCTCTGTCTGCTGGGCTGCCACTGGGACTGAAATGGGAGAGCAATTCCTGTCGTGGGGGCATTGACTGCTCCAGCCAACTAACTCATCTCTCACGGGCACCCTAACAGCTGGCAATTGGTAAAAAAAAAATCTATTTACTTGCTGCATGTGCTTCACAAAACACCCAGAGATACCCTCCTCCCCTATTTCCCCTCAAGCCTCAATCCCCCCCATGACTCAGCCATGCCCTAACTGATCGTACCAGGTTTAGAGTCTGGGGGGGAGACAAAGAGAAGGCATCAGGATGGCATCTTATCGTTGCAAGCTCTGGCTCAGGCTTTATGATCTCAAGCAATTTTTAACTCTTTGTGAGAAAAAGTTTCTTTTGGTTCACACTTTATGAAGTCCTCCCTGTGCGTATGACAAGCCAGAATGGCAGGGCTAGGTAGAAATAATTACAAAAGCAAGTGTGACCCAGGGAACCTAACACATTGGAAATATTTCCATGCAGGACAGGATGCTAAAAATATGTGGGGCTTCATTGCCTTTCGTACTATTAAACGCAGGAAAACTAAAAAAAAAAAAAAAAAAAAAAAAAAAATCAATCAGTGCAAGCAAAGCCATACTTATTGAGTCTCAAAGGTTTTCCCCTTATGAAGAAATGTAAAGAGGTAAATAACCACAGCAATCAAAGGCAGCGCCTCTTTCTGGGATATCAAATTTGAAACTAATTTGGTCATAACAAAATTATTACCAAATAATTATTACCAAAATTATTACCAAATAATTGTTACCAAAGCCTCCTGATGCAACCCTGCCAGAGACTTGCACACACCCCACTGGACACCCCATCCCTCCTGGTCTCTCTCTCCAAGGGTCGGTTTGGTGCCGGTAAGGCCGGCGGGCCCCACTGGGGTCCCCGGGGATGGCAGGGAAGCCGCGGGAGGATGTCATCACACGGAGGGGAGGCTGCAGACAGGAGTGGAGAGGAAAGGCAAAGCAGAAAACACCTGAAAACGAGCCACCTAGTCCCGTTTCTGGAAAAAGGCCAGCTGTTGAAAGGGACAAAAAAAGTGCACCAGGCCGGAAATAACTAAATAAACTGGAATCGCAGCCCGTGTGAGCTGCCCAGCCCGCTTGGTTTTACACAGGGTT